>NC_079167.1:11982814-12100314 GCF_947568905.1 Ostrea edulis | reverse complement strand
AACAATATTCAGTCAATTCAATCTTGCGTATCGAATCAGTTGAGAAATATAAACACCATATGCAGGTGATAATGGAATATTACTACATAACTATGGGAAGTTGACAATGGAGAAGCTGAAATCACCCTGACTTGTCATAAAGCTTAGTTGTTAGTTTGCCGTTAATATCTACTTTGAATAAAATATCTAAGCATGAAAGTGAAGTGGACGACTCTGTGGTTTCTTATTTCGAGTTTACTGGTAAAATTACTCTAAAGCGCTGGGCAGGAGTACAATGTATATTTAAAAATGTACATGTAAATGACAGAAATTTAAAAATGTACAAAATATATCAATTAATTAAAAACAACTAATTTACAAATTATCAATGAGTTAAAGCTGTATGACCCGATGTTCATGTATTATTTTAGTACATAATTACTTTAAAGCAGATTAATTACTTTATAGAGTTATTAACTTCCCCTTAATTACATTCTTGAAAACATCTGCATGCAAGGTGAAGATAACGAACAGTGATCAATCTCATAACTCCTACAAGCAATACAAAATAGATAGTTGGGCAAACACGGACCCCTGAACACACCAGAGGTGGGATCAGGTGCCTAGGAGGAGTAGCATCCCCTGTTGACCGGTCACACCCGCCGTGAGCCCCATATCCTGATCAGGTAAACAGAGTTATCCGCAGTCAAAATCAGTGCGCCAAGAACGGCTTAACAATCGGTATGAAACACGTCAGACAGCATTTGACCCAATGCGAGGTTGTATTGACGAACTAGATCGTTATAACGACCATAGAATTTGCGAAATGCTGACTTCAATCGAGACTGTTGAAATCCCTGTACCATCAACTTGTTTGTCAGTAGCTTACCTCGATTTAAAAACTGACTATACCCAGAACAAGCTCTTGCATATCGAATCAGTTGAGATAAATAAACACCATATGCAGGTGATAATGGAATATTGCTACATAAATGTGGGAAGTTGACGATGGAGAAGCTGAAATCATCCCGTTTGTCATACAGTTGAGTTGTCAGTTTGCCGTAAATGTCTAATTTCAATAAAATATCTAAGTATGAAGCAGAAGTGGACGACTCTGTGGTGTCCTTTATTTCGAGCTCACAGGGATATATCAAATCGACATATGAATGAAAGCTATCATTGTTAATAGACAAAACGTCATCGATATATCTAAAAGTCGAATTGAAGGTCACAGCGAGAGATTTTTTCTTCTCACGTAGAAGTTTTTGAATAAATTCTGCTTCATATGAATATAAAAACAGGTCAGCTAAGAAAGGAGCACAATTCGTGCCCATGGGAATTCCAACAGACTGTTGGAAGACCTGATCACCAAAGACCACGAATATATTGTCAATGAGGAACTCTAGCATATTTTTTATTTCAACTTCAGAGTACTTGTGCGTGGAATCAGAGTGGTGTTTAACAAAGTAAGGTTTTGAATGACTGATCACTAGATATGAATATTTCCGTTTTTGTTGAAGAAGCAACTGTCTATGATGTCAAAAAGTCTAGTCTTTAATTTATCGTGAGGAATGGTCGTGTGTAGTGTTGAAAAGTCATAGGTTTTAATGCTATTGATTTGGGAAAAATTCTGTGATTTCAAGTTTACTAAAAGTTCATTAGAATTTTTTAGAATCCACATTTGATTAACAAAACTTCTGGCATATGTAGTCGCACAGTAAGTTTAAAGTTTCTCCTTCACAGCTGTTAACATTTGCGTGAGGAGCAAAGATAGGGGCTTGGTAGAGCACTTACTGGATCCAGCAATGTATCTTTGTTTGTAAGGGTTTTTATGTAGTTTAGGAATCCAGTATAGGTAGGGTAACTCATATTCATTCGACCCATTGACTGGAATATTAAATGTGTCTAAAACTGAAGCATGGTTTTGAAGAATTTCGTCTTTTAAAAGGGCAGTTGAAGTATAAGTATGATTACCAAAAGTGGAATTAATGCCAAGTTCGTTTAAAATACAGTTGTAATAATGAGCCTTACAAACAAAGACAATGTTGTTACTAGCTTTGTCAGCTGGAACCAAAACATATTCCTCATGTAACCTATCTTAATTCTTTTATCACTTCTGGTTTACTAAACACAGAAGGATAGATGGTACGGACTTTTGTTTTCATGTGTCTAATGCGGGATTTTAATATCCTTCTTATGCTTTTAACCCATTCTGACAATGTATCAAGTTCTTCTTTTTCATATTTAGCCCATCGTCTGGCATAATCTTCGACAGAACTCATAATAGAGATGCAGTTCTGTCGCCAATTAAAAGACCGAGGTTTTCTGTATTTAGGACCTTTAAGAATAAGTGATTTGAGGTCCTCATTTTCAACTATATCAACATCACCAGTAATGACATGTCCAGCTGGACTGTAGTTGAAAGAAGATGAAGAACAAGAACATGTTGGTGGATTACGTATAAGATGGTCTATATCTAAGCACTGCAAAGTTTGTTTATAATTAAAAAGTGTGGATGCAATAGTAGAAGTATAGCTGTAGGAAATACAGGGTGTAGACTCGAACTTGAAATAAGTTGGAATACACGACTGAACCCTTTTATGACGAAGAATGTAGCTTATGTTGACGGCATCTATTCCTTTGTTTGTAAATTTGAGCTTAGGAACTGACGGCATGATTTGGAAGGAATATCATCCATGGTCCGTGTTGGTTTATAGAGCCTGTGGTAGGCAACATCCATAATCATAGAGTTCAGTCTATATTCAGGTGTTGAAAAATCCAAGTATAGAATAGCCATAGCTTCTTCAAATAACGTATGTAAAACCCTCAATGGAATAGAGTAAAGTTTTGTTCGAATATGATGTGGACCCAATTGTCTGTTGACGTGAGGCAAAAGTGAATCAAACGTGACATCATTTATACTTGGTCTTTTATATGAACGATGTCCGTGACTGCGTTTTCGTCTTTGGGTATTGGGAAAAAGTCCCATCACATTAACGTTATTTCCTAGTGGACTAGTCAAATTTCCCACATCATATACATTATCATTGCATCCATATGGAAATGCAGTGCCTAGGGTCCTGATCCAGTGATCTTCTCGTTGTCTACGAAAAGGGGTGCTTAATGTAGGATTGTGTGTGTGATGGTAAATTTTTTCTAGAATCCTTACCCTCATGGACAAGATGGAGTGGTCCGGTGCATTAAAATGCTTGTAAAGAAGTTGGTTACCACCATTATTAATTTGAAATTTGTGCCCCGATAGTCTTTTATTAAGTGAACCCTTGGTTTCTCCCACATAAATTAAGCCACACAGGTTACACTCAATGTAAAAGAAAACAGTGAGAGTATTATTTAGAAAGTAAATATAGTGTGGTACATAGATAATTATACAGTGTTAGACGTCTATAAATAGACCAACGCGCGTCAGAGGAATCCCAACATGATCTATTACTTACTTACTTATGCCTGTGGTACACAGGCCACCAACAACACTCCTCCATCTGGTTCTGTTTTGTGCCAGTCTGGCCAGGTCTTGCCACCTATATCCCCCAGACTCCATTTCTGCATGGACATTTCGTCTCCAGGTGTTTCTTGGCCTTCCTACTTTCCTTTTTCCCTGAGGGTTCCACTGTAACCTTGTCTGGTGATAGAGTTAGCTGGCTTTCGTAAAGTGTGGCCTATCCAGCTCCATTTCCGTTTTTTAAGCTCCGACTCTATGGGCTGCTGTTTGGCCTTCTCCCATAGATCCACGTTGGTTATCTTTTCAGGCCATCTAATCTTCAGTATTTGTCTAAGGCATTTGTTGATAAAGACTTGTGGCTTGTTGATAAGGTGTTTGGTGGTTTTCCAAGCCTCGCAGCCATACAATAGGATCGTCTTGATCTATTAACTCATACGTAACTGTCTAGTTTTAAGGGTGAAAGAGCGTAAAACAACGAATTACTAAGAAGTATTTGATATTTTTATTTCTATTAAATTTATGGCACGGTACTGTTGTAACAAAAGACACAGCTTTACACAGATAAGACCACCGATGATCTGAAAGTTTGAACTGGTCACGTGACTGTCACTTGAAATGGCAGAGTGACGCGATTATTTGTAAACATCGATTTAAAATCAAATAATTTTGGTTAAAACAGGTGAAATAATGTATGATATGTCATATAGCCTCATAACTACATACGTGCGATGATTGAATAGCGTTTCTACGAGATGGGAAAAAAATTGTAATTCGGACCATACAGCTTTAAAAAAAAATTGGAACATATGGAATTTTAAAGATTTTCATGTAAAACAAATACAACATTGTAAGTAAATATATTAAAACGAATAAAGATCTAAGAGTAGTGTGGGTTTTGTTTCAAAGAAAAGTTTTTAAACACTTAAAATTGAGTTAAATTCGTTTCGGATCTCATTGTTTCAGGCAATGTGTTCCACAGAGCAGCGCCAGACACATCAAACCGTCTATTTCCAAATGCCTTGGTCCTTACGTATGGCTGGATAAGACCAGTCGAGTTTTCAGAGGGTACATGTATATACACTTTGACGAGTTCTTGTAGATAAAGTGGTGCCGTTTATTTTCAAACCTTGACTATGGAGAGTATCAGTTTGTACTGGATTCGTTGTTCGATGGGAAGCCGGTGTAAAGTAGCAAGTACGGGTGTGATATGATTCTATTTCTTCTTTCGTGAAATTATTCTAGCTGTGGTTTATTTTATCTTTAGAAGCTGAGAGACGGAACTTGCACTAATACCATACAATAAATAAGGAATTTCCATAATCTATCAACATAACACAGAGATAAAATGCACGTTTCTATTTATTTCTTGAAGAAAATTAAAAATCAGTTAATTAAAAGAATAAATATTGCTGACTTAGCAATATGAATATAATATCACAGGAAGACTATTCACAACTGATGGAAACAGACAGATCTTATATTTTAATGACAATTACCTTGTGAAGCCTTACAACATATTTCTCTCTCAAAACGTTAGTTTGTTAGCATGTTCTCTGTTAAGACTAGCCCTTTAAGCTGTAAAAATGTTCCCTGTGGTAGAGAAAAATACCTACATATGTAAATGGAACACGGAGCAAGCATTTTGAATTCTTTAAAACACATGGAAACATTGTTTCATTCCCAAGCCACCAGCTCAAAGCGATAGCCCTAAGAAGAATGAGTGATAGAGAATTGATAGCTGGTAATGACCTCTAGTTAATTCAGTCAGCGAATATCGCTGAGGAAATTAGTCCTAGTAGAAGTTGGTACGGTTTCTTTAGCCGATGCTGACTGCATTTAGGTGTATTCAAACATAGCGGTAATTGTTAATTTTTTGCCACTCGTGTTTATTTGTTAACATTAAAAAAACCAACAACGTTAGCTTAGAAGGAACAAAGTTGTCTTAAACTTGCGAGAGCTCAGTCGAATTCCGCGTATTCACCAAAACAGGGTGATGTCTACTTAAATGAACTGCCACATTCGAAGTCCCTCCTCCCGCATACTTCATGACATTTCTTTACATAGAAACAATAGCTAAAACATTGTTGTTTTTCGTATGGAAGTAAATAATTAATTGCTAATTGATTGATTGCGGTTTTACGCCGTTATGACAATATTTCTGCCATTTTATGGTGGTTCTTCTGTACTTGTTTTATGACTACACTGTAGTTCTATGACTAGTAGATTTAACCAGTAGATTCAACAGGGGATGCTTACTCCTCCTAGGCACCTGATCCCACCTCTGGTGTGTCCAGGGGTCAGTGTTTGTCCAACTATCTATTTTGCATTGCTTGCAGGAGTTATGAGATTGATCACTGTTCGTTATCTTCACCTTGCAGTAATTGCAATAACAACTGATAATATATCCATAAAATAATTCCAGTAATTTCAGAGAGCTGTATTAAACTTACTTTTTAACAAACTAAGACCAACTCCATTCTAAATCTTCGTTTCTCAAAGTAAATATGAAAAACTAGAGATTGTTTTTATGCTTTCCGCTTACGGCCTTTGAGCAGGGAGGGATCTTTATCGTGCCACACCTGATGTGGCACGGGACCTCGGTTTTTGCGGTCTCATCCGAAGGTCTGACCGCTCAATTTAGTCACTTCCAGCGACAAGCGAGCGGTACTGAAGACCTATTCTTTTTCCAAGAATCTACACGTTGTATTTACAAATATCCAAACTTGAGAAAAAATCAGATATATGAAAGACCTTTCACATGGAGACTTTCGTCTTTGAATGAAAACACTGTACTGAATTTTAACAGCATTCGAGAATATAATATACAATCTGAAGTTGTTTCGGAAATCACCAGGAAATGAAATAACATGCATATCAAGGACCCCGTACAAGTGCAGCAACTATACTATAAAGAAGCATTCTGAGAGTATTGCATGGCAATACATGGTCCCCTACCGGTTACAAAAATTACTGTACCACAACAACATTCAAAGTTCATTATGTAGGTTATGGTAGAGGGGACAATTGGGGAACCAGGATAGGGATGGTTGGAAATCAACTACTATTCGAATAGAGACTAGACCAGGATAAAAGACAAATTTATAAATAGGTTTAGGTCAGTCAATAAACTGTGACATGTAGGTGATCATGAATAATTTAGTTATATTGTTGTATTACTATGCTAGAAGTTTTAAAGGCTGTAGTACTCTTATCTAAAGAGGTAAGAAAATTGGATGTAAACTAACAATTCATGCTATTTTTCTAAGTCCAAGGGCCATAACTTAATAAAAAAAAAAATCAACGGACCGAGACGAAATTCGAACCTGATCTGTAACTTGTTATGGCAAAGCAGCGAACCAAATATCAATAGCAAGCACAAGAAGTCTGGAAACCTGATAATTCATGCTATTTTTTTTAAAGTCCAACGGTCATAACTAAGTGAAAAATCAACGGACAGGGACCAAATTCAATCTTGATCTGTAACTTGTTATGGCAAAGCAGCGTACCAAATATCAAAAAAATACCTTCAAGAACAGAGAAAAACGTGCGGAAAACTGGACTGACGGACAGATAGACGGAGCACAAGCCCAAAGCCCCCTTTGACTTCGTTGGTAGGGGACTAACTAGAGCATCTCTTTCTTGGATATAATGTATGGGAATTAAAATGTGCAAATCAGAAAATAGATTTATCATCCTTGAATATTTATCCAAAGCATGTCTGCTCTAGAGAGGGTATAGAAACTATTTTGAAAATAATTGAAAAAATAACAATATGAAGGTGTGAAAATAACTACTTTAAAATCAACCACATGCAGTGGATTCCAAACAATAGATTAACTTGGTTATCACCCAGATGATGAAAAAAAAACCCACAACAACAACCGAGAATTCTTTTACAAAAAGAAATATACCTCCAACTTTAGGTAGCGGGCTTTTACTTTAGAAGCAACACATTAGAACATGTTAAAAAATGTCTATCTGCTGAAAATGGCTAGATATCAAATGAAAAGTAGGATATAACAAGATTGATTGATTTTACATTGTTTAACGTCTCTCTCAAGAAATTGTCACTCATATAGAGACGTCATCAATGCCGGAGAAGGGCTGAAAATTTTAGGCCTATGCTCGGCGTTTACGGCCTTTATCGTGTTACACCTGCTGTGACACGGGCCTCCGTTTTTGAGGTCTGATTGGAAGGACCGCCCCATTTAATCGCCTTCTACGACAAACAAGGAACCTTGGAACCTATTCTAACCCGGATCCCTACTGGTAAGATAACAAGAAATTGATAGTGCAGATCAATGTGTAACGGAGATAGATATTTCAAACAAAATCCCGCTGCATGCGAAAGCGTGTTAACATTGCTTCTGAGTCGGATTAATTTAAAAGGATGGTCAAAGGAAACCATTTCCATATATTTGGATATATATAAGCGAAGTCCTATTAAAGTTATGAATGTTAGGAAAAAGTCAAATGTTAGTACAACCATCTACAAAATTGTAGATAATGTACAAAAACTGTGTTAAAAGAAATGGGTTGGATTCTACCACTGAAATCTTTGTGTGGATGTATAATAAGGCCACAAGGTTACAAATTCCCAAAGAAGGCTTTTAGGTGGATTTGTGTTTGATGAAACGTCTATAAGACACGATTTACAGATAGGACAAATTGAGATGGGGTAGAACTAATAGAATTTGTGGACAAGATGAATTCGCGTGAAACACCGAGGACAGGCATACAAGAGAGGGGAAACTTGTAATCACGTCCTTCAATTTGTATTCATAGGATTGACATGTTTTCTACTTCCATTTGCCCATTTCATGAGCGACCAAATACAGCGCTACATGTGTCTTTTTAGGATGCAGTGGACAGATTGCAGATGTCTGGGTTTTCATGCTCTTTTACATTAATGGATGGAGCAGCTATCAATCGATCATTCATGAACATTAATGTTGCTAACAAAATAGCAGAATACTAAACAATCCTTACAATTTCCAAGAGAAAATCGTCTTCCTCATGAACTTTGTGATGAAATGGGTTAGAAAAGATATTTGCAGCTAGCGGAATTACAATTTAAGAAAGGCTACAACGAAACCTTAAATTAGTATCTGGAGAACTCCTTCAGCTGAGGACTTATTCTAACCCGGATCCCCACGGGACTCCCAAAGGCTATGAAATCTAGAAAAAAAAATTCTGTTCGGAATATCTAAGCTAAATCCTAATGTTCAGCAGCAGTATAAAATAAGTGTTCTCAAAACTTCAATGCTCTTAAAAGTGCATACACTGATGAAAGGCTTTACATAATATATAAATGTGTGTATTAACATTAAAATATATGACTAATGGACTCATCTTAGAGTCAATATCCTAGGTTGTGAAATTCACCATTTTTTGTACATGACGAGATCACGTGATCACCCCGATGGTAATGGACACATAAAATCACTTGAGATCTTTGGGTCAAAAATAGATAGATTTTAGGGGATTTACTTCACTGGAAATTTGAAGTTCTTTTCTAAAGTGGTTATGTATTTGAGGATTTTTTATTTTTATCACTGTGAGGAAGTTTAAAGTGTCTGAGATGATGCCTTCACAGGGTTCGACACTCGTCAAAATTTGGACTCGCCATTCGGGCAACCTAGGTACTGATCTCAGGTTGCCTAAATGAATTTTAGGTTGCCCAAACAAAATGAAAAGTTAAAGTTATTACTTTGATTTTATTGCATTTCAGTTTCAGTTTCTAATAACAAAATCTCATTTACTCTATCTTCACTCCCATCATTTTCTGTCTCGCTGTCTTCCATATCCTCATCCTCACTCTCATGCTCCCTGTAACATTCCTCAACCTCTCTGTCAGTCTCACTCGGACTCTCAGCTTCATTCCCTCTTGAACTTCTCTCACTCTCCACTCTTTCACTCTCTGTTTCGTACAGAATTTCTATGGTCTCTGTCCTGCATCTTTTCCTTTCCCCTCCTTGTACTTGGGTCTGCTGTGTCTAATAGGTGGTAAATAATATTCTTATAAACTACAATTTATCTTAATATTAATGTACAACATCAAGACTGAATTGCAGTAATCAAAGGTTTTAATATTTTGAACTCATCTTATTCATTGCGCTAAACTGAATATTACCCTTTTCTTGTCATTAAACTAGGGCCTCCTTGTTGCATTTGATTGCTGATTCCATTGATGGATTGCAGGGATTGGGTCGAACCTAAATATTTATAAGAAGTAGATGATAGAATCAATTACACATGAATTCATGATTCATATAATGAGTTTGAATTCAAGTATATAAATGAGTATATAATTTAAGTATTGAAGACTAAGTTTTTCAAGAGGAAAGATACCAAAATAAGCTTATTGAATAAAAGGGAAGCTAGATGTCAATAAAGTAAACACAAATTTCACAATGTGTAAAAACAACCATTGCTACCATACTACATTCATGATTGTTTAATGGGTCATTGACATATTTCCTTACAAATGGATTACCTTCCATAAACATCCGATTTTTAAAAAACCCACTCATGAAAGACGGCATCAGCATCAAACCCTGCATTGACCAAGTCTCCATGGAAATATGTGGTGGCTGATGTAAAACTTATATGGTATCTGACATGATAATCACAAAACTCTACAATAACTAATGCAGTAGTATTGTTAACTAATAGTCAAAGTGATAACGTGTACGTAAATTAATCATATATTAAAAAGTGTTACAGTAGTTAATCAAACTGTTTCATCATAATCAAGTTTAATATGTGCATAAATAACTAGATTTCGTTCTGATATACTTGTATAAAGTGACTTATCGTATTATAGTATTTATAGGGTATTGATGACCCAGTAAACCCGTGAGTAACCCACAGACTTACCTTAACATAACGCTGTAAGAATTCCTTTACTTCTAAACTGTTATTCGTCTAGTCTCTATGTATACGTCTATCTCCGACGAGCTTTCGTATAAGGATGCCTCTTGGCGGGAACTGTCATCCGAGCTCTGGAAGCTGTCTGCCAAACAGGTCGTACTGGGGACGACTCCCCAGATACTACACTCCCCCCCCCCCGTTTTCTCTGAAGGACGGAGAAATGGGTCTAACCAGTAATCAAGGTGGGCGCGCCACGCCCCCTCGGAGAGACTTATCCGAGGACGCCGGAAAACTCCGGCAAAGAGAGGACCGGGGCATACTCCCGGAAGAATTTAACGGAGACCTCTAAGGTCCCTACCCGGTGTGGAACAGGGATACCCTGTGACCCACACCTCCTAAACTTCTGACGGGGAAACCCTCCGAATTAGTCCCCAGTGCAAACCAGGACAGCCTGTCCTGGGCCATGCACCCCTGCCCGGTGGTAAAGGGAACCCCCCCCCATAAAATCCACCCCCATGTGGACCAGGGTCACCCCTGGCTCTCACACTAAACAGCGACCTCCCCCCAATACCAGGGAAAACATCCAGGAGCGACTTACCACTCCTGGATCACCGCCAGGGTCACCCTGCGGGCACCATGCCACCCCGAGGCATCTCCGCCATCATGTATTGGGAGGTAACAAACCAAGGAGGTGGCCTAGGGAACTCCTCCCCACCGACCGGAGAGCCCCCTATATCCCCGTCCAAGGGGCTCTGCCCGAACTCGAGCATGGGGGACGAATCCCCCTCACCCCAATGCTGATCGGTGGCACCCCCCTCGACCATCTCTGGTCCAAGAGGTACCACTCGACCGGCTCCTCCTCTTCGGAGTCGAACTCCCACCCTTCGGGCTGAATCGGTTCAAGGGGGAGGCCCATCATCCGAAAAGGGGGAGGCATCTCTAGGCTCCTGGCGGACGAACGGGGCCTCCTCAGGAGCTACCGGCGGCACCGAGGGAGCAGCGGTCCCTGGAGCCGGAGCCCCCGAGGAGGGCCTCGTTCTGGCGCGTGAGGGACCCCCCCGACGAGTTGGGCTTCATAGAGAAGTCCCTCAAGCACCTGCGACCGACCCTCTCGCTGGCGGCCAACCTCTTGTAGGCCGCCCTCGAGCAGGGGTCGACCTTAGTCAGCAGGACAGCCTGTGCCCTCCAATGGAGGAGGAGCGCGGGGTGGACATCCCCGCGCAACTCGTAGACTGGGGGAGGGGCTTCCCCCACACTACGGCACAGGCTATCCATGGCCTCCACCAGATCTGGCGTGAGGCCACCTCGGGGGTCCGGGAACACCTCCGAATTAGTCCCCAGTGCAAACCAGGACAGCCTGTCCTGGGCCATGCACCCCTGCCGAGGAGAGTCCTGGCCAACCACTTCAAAATCCTCTCCCGGATGGACGAGACCTCCCGGGAGGGGGGGGGACGCCACGCCGGAAGACCGGCGACAAGTGAGTGAGGGTCACATGCTGCCGGAGCTTCCGGGTAGCCACCCCACATAGCAGGGGGCACTCCGAGTCCCGACTGTGGTGGGGGCTAGGGGGTTTGGGAACCCCCTCATCCCTAGGGTCCGCAAAGTCCTCCCTTATCTTTACCGGGCTGGGCCTGCGGGGTGGCGGAGTGGCCCTCCGCCTCCTCCCGCTCTGGGACGAGGAGTCGTCCCTCTGGGAGCGTGCCCGCTCCCGCCTCCAGCTCCTGGGGGGGGGGGACCCCCTCCGACTCAGCGTCGCGTTGTCTCCTGCAAAGAGAAAGAAGAAGGGGTGAGCCACCCGTACCCTTACAGGAGCAAGGGGATCACACATAACTATCTAACCTCTCTGCATCTTCCAGAGTCACTCCCACACATTTCCCATGAAACCACTCCTCACACCTATCGCACTGGATCATAAGTTTGCCATCGTCCGCCTGGCGGCAGAGGCAATAGCGCGTTTTCCCCGAAGGGGTACTCGGGGGAGCCGGTGACGGCACGCGATGTTTACGCGGTCTTCCCTGTCTACGCTTCGGAGTAGGGGTTGGTTCCTCCGGGGGAGTCTGTGCAACCTCTGGATCCTGGAGACTTGCAGGGTCCTGTGTCCTTGGGATGCCTTCCGGCTCTGACACTGTCCCGGTGGGGGTTCTGGCATGAACCCCTTCGCCTGTGGCCTGACATGAGCCCTTCTCAGCTAAGTACCTCTCCCGGGCATTGGCAAGCCAGCGAGGTAAGTCACGGTCCTTGCACTTTTTCATGCGGTCATGGTTGACCAGCATAACCGTCGTCTTGGTCCTTACTCGGTAGAGATGAGCACTGAGCTTCTGGACCACCAGCCCTGGACCCTTCCATGAGGGGCTGAGCTTACGGCATTTCCCCTTCACGGTGGCTGTGTCCAGGACATAGACTGTATCCCCCTCCTGATAGGCCCGAAACCTGACCCTAAGGTCGTAGTCACGCTTCATGCGCTCCTCGGTAGTCCGAAGTCGGGCTCGGGCGATCTCGTGGGCTGCCTGGAGGGACTTCTCCAGGTTCACCACATAGTCCTCTAAGTCTAGGTCCTCGCCTCGTATGGGGGGGGGGGTATACATCAGGTCTGCCGGGTTTGTCGTTCTCCCGACCTAACATCAACTTGTTAACAGTAAACCCTGTGCTAAAGGTTCACAGACGATCTCAGGGCGCCTGCTATCTGTGCCAAATGTATGTCCCAGCTGTTCTGAGCCTTGTCTATGTAGCACCTGACAGCATCCATTAACGTCCGATTGTACCGCTCTACTTGGCCATTGGCCGAGGGTCGGTAAGGGGTTGTCCGTGCCTTATGGATTTTCAGGAGCTCACAGACTGCTGCAAAGAGCTTGCTCTCGAAGTTGCGCCCTTGGTCAGTAAATACCTGGAACGGGCAGCCAAACCTGGCAAAGAACTGGTTCACTGCTGCTGAGGCGGTCACTTCAGCTGTCTGGGAGGGAAGTGGTACACACTCGACCCACTTAGTAAATAGATCCACCATAACAAGCACGTATTCGTTGCCACTGTCAGTCCTGGGCAGTGGGCCCAGAAAGTCCAAGTGCACTCTCTCCATGGGAGCTCCGACATGATACTTTATCATCTCTGCTCGCGCGTGTCGCTGGGGATGCTTGTTCCTGCTACAGGGCCCACAAGTGCTCACAAAGCCCTCTACTTCCCCCATCATGTCATACCAGAAAAGGCGCTCCCTAAGACGGGCTTTAGTCCTGCTGATTCCCTGATGGCCTGAGGCAGGGACGTCGTGGCACAACCTGAGAACTTCCTCCCTCAATTCCCGGGGGACTACCAATAGCCGACTCCTCGACTCTCCCTCCCCCACCAACTTCCAAAGGACTTGTTCCTCATCCTTCATGAAAAATTCCCTATCAATCCAATTTTTCAAAGTCGGGCTTGCTAGGAACAGCTCTCCCTCCGCCGGCTCTCCATCAGTTGACAGCCACTGGCCAAAGAGCTTCAGGTCCGCATCCTGCTGTTGGCTCTGCATCATCTCGTCTGCGGTCATGCCTACGAGGGACAGGGAACCACTGCCAGTATCTGTGAGTGTCCTAACAACAGCTGGTATCTGAGGACTGGTGAGCAGCCGTACCTGGGTTCTGAACGGACCAGATGCCGTGTTGTCACTCTCAAGGTCCACTATCTGGCTTGGTGGCCCGAGAATTTCTCGGGAGACATAGTTCCATGCCGCCTCACTAACCTCAGGGCTGTGGCCCTCCGGAACGACTCCAGGCTTGCACTGGGCCAAGTTGATAGCCGAGTCCTCAGCCAAGTCAATTTCCTCGTCCGACGAAGGCTCTTCTAAGTAAGTCCAAGTACCCGGGCGGGCGAGTGGAGCCACGTCATCAACTTCCTCCACAAAGGTGTTCCATGACTGGTGAGCCTTCGTGCACTACAGGCAACCTCCGCAGGGCAGATCGCTGGTATGAATAGCGAAAGCGGCGCCAGAGGCACAAGATGAGTGTGGCAATCTGGATAGAGCATCAGCGTTGATATTATGCCGGCCTGGGCGGTGCTGTATTTCCATATTGTACTGGCTAAGCTCCTCTAGCCAGCGGGCTAGCTGATCCTGAGGGGACTTGAAGTTCAGCAGCCAAATGAGACTATGGTGGTCTGTCCTGACCCTGAATCTCCTTCCCAGGAGGTAGTGGCGGTACATGCAAGTGAACCTCACAACCGCCAGTAGCTCCCGCCGTGTAGTGCAGTACTTCCTCTGGTCTCTATTCAGGCCAAGGCTTCCATAAGCTATAGGTTTCTCAACCCCATCCTGAATCTGGCTGAGCTCAGCCCCTATGGCCTCCCCTGACGCGTCCGTATCCAATACAAACATCCCCTCTGCTATAGGCATGGCCAGTGTGGGCGGACTAGTGAGTGCTTTCTTCAAACGTGGAATGATGACCGCTGCTCGTGACCCCATTCAAAGGGTTTTTTCCCTGTCACCTGATAAAGCGGGCTCGCTAACTGGGCATACCCAGCTACAAAGGTCCGATGGTAGTTCGCAAACCCCAGGAACCTTTCTACCTCCTTAACATTGGTTGGGGGAGCCCACTCCCTCACTGCTGCGATGTAGGTGTCCCCCATCTCAATACCCTTCCCGCTTACTTGGCGCCCCAAGAATTCAACCTTAGTCTGGAACAGCTCACACTTCTTGGGCTTGAATTTCAGGTCGAATTTCCGGAATACCGCTCTCAAGTTGTCCAAATGACCTTGAAAGTCCTTACCGAGGACTAAGGCGTCATCCAGGAAGGCCAGGACTATACTCCATGTGAGTCCCCTTAACACCAGGCTCATGGCACGGGAAAAAGTCGCCGGCGCATTGCACAATCCGAATCCCATACGAACAAACTCGAAGAGCCCGTACTTCGTGACAAAGGCGGTCTTCTTCCTGTCCATAGGGCTGATCTTGATTTGGTGAAAAGCTGAGTTGGCATCGAGCTTCGAGAACCACACATTGCCAGTTAAAGTGTCTAGACACTCGTCAATGAGGGGCAATGGGAATACGTCCTTCCGGGTCACGTCGTTGAGTTTACGGTAGTCTAGGCACCACCGAACTTGCCCGTCCCTTTTCCTGATCAGCACAGGGGCGGAGGCCCACTCTGACACCGAGGGCTGGATCACACCTGCATTCAACATCTTAAGATGTGCTTTCTCCTCGTCCACGAAGAACAACGGGGTGCGCCTCATCCTCTCCTTAACTGAACGAGCCTCACCTGTGTCAATCTCATGCTCCAGAGCCGTGAAATTGCCAAAGTCGAATTCCCCCGTAGCAAAGACGTCCTGAAATTTGTTGAGCAGGTCTGCGAGCATCCGTCGCTCCTCCGGGGTCAGTTCCTTGGACGAGCGATCAAGGAGGGCCTTCAAGTGTTCGGGGACCTCAGCCCCCGAATCAGTGTGGGGATTAGCCACACTGCAAACATTCCGGACATAGTCCGGAGTCGGCGTCCGAAATCCGGCCTCCGAGGCTGAGCCTATCACACTGCCCTCTGGGATGGACACATCCTCGTCCGAGGCGTTGATAATGCAGGTCACTGCTGACCTTTCCCCCGTGTGATAGGTGTGCGGCACCAGTAATACGTTCGAGAGTCGTGTGATCTGAGGGCTGACTACGAAGTCTTCCAACTCCTTATCCAAATGACAAGGGCATAGGACGACTGAGGCAGCTGGGACCCTGATAGACTTGGTTACCGAAACCTGGGCCTCCTGTCCCCCTCCTGGGCGTCCGAACGTCATAGGGACCTTCTCCTTTCCCAAGGTCATGGTGCCATGCTCCAGGTCTAAGTGAGCCTTCTGCTGATGCAAAAACTCCATACCTAGCAGCATTTGGTCCTGCAGGGGAGCCACATACAGGTCGACGCTATCTTCTGTGTCTCCCAAGCAAACTGCCACAGGGCCAATGATGAAGCCCCTCATCCGGGCGTTTTCCCCTGCCTGAACCAAGGTCACATTCTGCTTGATGGGAGGCTTGGGGTCGAGCTCCTCGTAGACCCGGGTGGACAGCACACTCACCTCCGCCACAGTGTCTACCACTGCCTGTAGTCTGACTCCCTGGACTACCATTTCAACCATGAATCCGGTGGTTGGGCGTATCTGCCCTATAGGCACAGGCAAGTCTTCATGGGATTCTCCCGCATGCCGGCATGGCATATCCACTGTCCCGTCCTCCGCCTGGCCACTGACCACCCCCAGCCCACATTCCTCCTTGGGCTGAACCTGCGCCTTAACTGGCTCCGGGCACTCCCTAGGCCTGAGCGCGAAGTACGCGCCGGCCTGCTCCTCCTGAATGAGCGAGGGCTCCTGATCCGGCAATTCCTCCGAATCCTCCGGACATTCCTCCCCATCCCCCTGGTTCTCTGCCCCAAACCTGGGCAGTTCCAGCACCACGATATCCTCAGGGAGCCTGAATCCCGACAACATGTCCCTGGGAGAGGGCTCGTATTTGTCCTCCTCCCACCCTATGACCCAGTCATCGGATTCCTCCTCCTCCTCCTCCTCCTCGGATGCCTCCTTGAACCGCACTTGGAGTGTGCCCTTCCTGGAGCGGCGCATGCAGGAGGGCGCCTGCCTGTGTCCTCCTGCAAACCGACTTGTCCCCGTGCGAGCGTCGCACGGCCCTGGCCTAACTGGGGAGCGCTCTGGAGTCAGCACCCTGACTTCCCGCTGCGTAGGCCCTCCACTAAATTGTGACTGGCGGGTCTTGGCTCCC
Source organism: Ostrea edulis (assembly GCF_947568905.1). NCBI lineage: Eukaryota > Metazoa > Mollusca > Bivalvia > Ostreida > Ostreidae > Ostrea > Ostrea edulis. The sequence goes on along the minus strand of NC_079167.1, from coordinate 12,083,287 downwards.
CGCCCTCGTGGTACTGACGAACGTTGCTGCGTCTCGTGGCCGTCCTTAGGCTTGGCCGTGGCCCCTTGACCCTGGTTCGCCTCAGTTTTCCCCTTCAGAACCGGGCATTCCCTCTTGAAGTGCCCCATGGTCCCGCATTTGTAGCAATCGACTGACTTCCGATTGCCGCTCAAAGGTGACGATGAAGGTCTCCGAGGAGAGAGGGTCCGCCCTCGGAGTTCCTTCTCTATCTCCTGAAGGCGCTGGCGCATCTCCTTGAGCTCCTTGTCAGAATCGGGGGCCTCCTCCTGGGCCACTTGCCTCACATCCCGCCTAGGCTTTGACGACTTAGTCTGCCTCGAATGCTGGTAGTACTGCATTCGATCAACAGCTTCCTCAACCGTCTTGGGCTGGCCATCCAGGGCATAGAGTCCTGCGTCCCGGTCCTCGGCGCCATAACACAGCCGCGGAATGGCATGAGTATGAACATCTGGCACGGATGGGAAGGCTTGTGTGGCCAGGGTAAGCACCCTATCTGCCCAATGTCTCAAAGACTCGCCTGCATTCTGGGACGCTGACTGGAAGTTCAGCTGGTGTGAGAGGTCTGGCGCTGAGGATCCAAAACGTTTCTCAAATCTCCTCAGGATGTCGGTCAATGAGAGGTTGCGATCAGTGTCCATCAACAGGGTGTAGTAATCACTGGCGGTCCCTTCCAGGGAGAAGCAGAACTGGTCATGCTGTTCAGGCTCGGTCCACTGTTGGCTACGGGCCATGCGAGCGAATTTGTGCAGGAAGGACTTCCAGCTGGTTTTCCCATCATACCGCAAATCCTTGTACTTAGGCGCGTGTCTTCCAGTGCCCGTCGCGTATCCCCCAGCCCTAGGGTACTGAGGGGCGGGCGTGGGGAGGTGGGGCACCGGAGCGGGCCCCTGGGCCAACGGTCCAAGGAAGGGGGCATGTGTGTCGGGAACACCTCACTGGGGCCGAACGTGAGGTACTCTACCGCCCTCGTCCCTAACCCACAGGCCGTGGTGCCAGGATAAGCGGAGGGTCCCTGTTGATAGGGTGGAGTCATCATGGTAGGGTAGGGCATAGGTGTGCTAGCGTAACCGCCAAGTGTGGGAGGTACCGAATGCTGGGGATGGGGGTATTCCCCCCAGCCCAAGGGTCTTGCACATGTGAAGGATGGGCATGTGGGGGTGGGGACCCTGTAAGTAGGTCTTAGCTTTGGCTGGCCTGTGGGGGGTGATAATTCCCATAGGAAATCCCTGGATCCGAAAAAGGGGCGACTGGGGGATACTGTCTGGGAGTGGGACTCTGTGAGCGTGAACCTAAGCCCCCCAGGGGTAAACTCTGACTAAGCTGGCCTACAGCCTGATCATCGGCCCACGAGCGAGGGAGTGGGGCCGAAAACCTCCGTGACCCTGGAGCATAGGGATGCAGGGAGGGGGTATGATGTTCCGGGAAAGTCCCTGAACTAAATCCATAGTCGAAACCATCCCCCCTACCTGGTGTGGGCCTTGCCGAGACGTTAGGAATAACTGACCCCCCCCCCCCCCATGGGGGACAAGAAATCCTCCTCCCACCTATTCCTATCCCTAGACCACGAAGTGTTAAGTCCAGAACCTTTTCTGGGTGAATCTAGGCCAATTAGATTCTCTGCTGAGTTCCACCTGCGCCGTATACCCCATTCTGGGCTGTCCCCCTCCCTAGAACCAAGTAGAGTGTCCGAGAACCTCACTCCCCCTCCTGGGGCGCCCCTCAACCTACCACCCCCTCTCTTAAACAGGAAGGCAAGGACGGCGTGACAAAGGGATCGCCGCCAACCAAGGATCCACCTTGGGAATATGGCTCTAACCCAGGGCCTGACATACCGTCATAAGCCCCCCCCCCCCTAACCCCATGGGTTATCAACTCTACCTGAGGCTAACTGCGACAGCGTAGGGGCACGACGCGTGAACGCGGGGGTGTCTGGGTGGGCTCGTAAGCCCAATCCAGACAACGCTTCATCAAAAGATGTATCCATAATACACAACAATGCACAAATATACAAAAATGCAAATGTCAATAATCTAAATTGATTCTGTAATTAAATATTAAATCCTAAAATAATCACAAAAATCTTAATTTAATTCAAAGTGAAAAAAAATAATTTCCAAGTCAAACTGAGACTTCCCGCCAATATGGCGGCTGACCAGCGTAGTGTGAAGAAACAACAAACTGTCAAATCACCGATAAGCCTGTGGCCTCGAGTTGGGCGCCAATATAGTATTTATAGGGTATTGATGACCCAGTAAACCCGTGAGTAACCCACAGACTTACCTAAACATAACGCTGTAAGAATTCCTTTACTTCTAAACTGTTATTCGTCTAGTCTCTATGTATACGTCTATCTCCGACGAGCTTTCGTATAAGGATGCCTCTTGGCGGGAACTGTCATCCGAGCTCTGGAAGCTGTCTGCCAAACAGGTCGTACTGGGGACGACTCCCCAGATACTACAGTATTATGAAACTTGAATAAAGTTAGTAGAACAAATTAAGGGGAAAAAATATGCTTAAATGTTAGTCACTTTTAATAGGGACACAACTGCAAAAATTTCAAAGAAACTACTTGAAAACAAAACAAAAAGGGTTACTCTAAAATACTTAAAAAGTAACACAAGTTAAGGTAACACACCTTCCCATTTATTTTCAGAATCCTTCTCTGGCCAACATTTAAAGTCTACAATTATTGAAGCTTTTACAACTCCAATATTTGTATCCTTAAATCTTTGTTCCAAAGTGTTTCTTAAATTTTCAAGCAGTGTAAATTTTGCTTTTGTGAATGATGTCAAATTTTCACTTGAAACCACAGGTCCCATATCACCTAACTTCAGCTTTGTCAAGAAGGCTCCATCTCTAGATCTATTTCAAGAATATCCATTAAACACTGCCACACTTTTAAATATCAAATCAAAGGAATTTTCTGGGTTATATCAAACAATTGGATTAAACTTACATCTCTGAAAATCTGCTCAATGAGCTAAGACAGGAGTTGAGAGCTCTATGCAAATCAGCCACACAACTTTCTTTCCTCTGGAATGCTTTCGACATGATGTGCAGAAGGAACAAAATGTCGAGAAGAAAAGCTGCAAATACTATGTTGTCGTCTACAAGAATCTTGTAGAGACCAAGGGCTTTTCTCTTTGCAACAACTTGTCCGCCTGATCCAAATGCAAGCTACATAATTCCAAATTATTCAGGCATAACAATATGACAATACTTAAGTGAATGGTACAATAGTATTATACTTAAAAAGTTTGTGCAAACTCATTTATCTCATATATTACAGTACAAAAACTGTTACAAAAGTAAGCACCTGGTAGAAATGCTGTTTGATGGCAGCATATCCATGGAACATGTTTCTCAGGGCCAGCAAAACATGATCCACCCATCTTGTTCCACCAACTCTTGTGGGAATTTTCATGTCTATTCCAAGAGCTCTGTAAGACTCTTTCAGGTTAGCTCGGTTCAATGGGCTGTTGTGGTAGAAATAGTACAGGCCTAATACAAGTCCAGAGACAACCTTTTCGGCAATTTTGATCCCCTTCAAAGCATCTTTTTAGGGCACCTCTAACCTACAATATTAACATATAAATTTTTAAATATCATTAGCAATTATACACGTTATGGATTTTCTTTTGGTGTTTATAAAAATAATATGCATAACACAACTGTTAAATTACAAATATATCAATTTATGGTGTCGATTTCACTAACTTACAGTTAGGGTTATCTGGCTATTAAAGATTATTCACTGAGAGAGTTATACCTGTGAGCAAGACAGTGAACAGATATGATTGATGGGTAGCACTCTTTCAGTAGTTCAGCAACACCAGAATTTTTCCCCTACCATCACATCAGATCCACGTCCAACCATTTTCTTTAAAGTTAAAGACCAATCCAGCCCAATTCCTGTAAGAAACATGATGATTATAAATAGTCAGTCAATTTATAATTGCAGAGTGTTAAGTATATATGTATAAAACATATATTCTGATGTCTGCGTTATGCATCAATCCCAATATCCTCTGTATTATACAGAAGCTATATAGAATGTAAGCTAAAGGTCGAGTGTCTTCAATGGAAACTATGAATATAGAAGTAGAAGATCCAAGGAGCTTAAATCGTTCATTAGTATTAACTGTCCGCATGTGTGAAGCATTGATCATTGGGTTTGTATATCTAAAAGTCTAACGTTTCTGTTTTTGCTAAAGAATAAACTACGCATACTCTGGCATAAGTTGAGGTTTTGATTATAAGTTTAATTCCCAAAGGTTGTTTAATATTACGGTTAATGTCATTTTTGGGCGATTATTTGATTTAGTTGACTATTATCAAGGATTAAAGTTAGATTAATGGCTGCTAGACCATTAAGTATAATAAATGATGATTTTCTTTTTGTTCTCAACGAAGACCCCCAATCATTTTCAAAGAGAGTTCTGAACAGAGTATTACCTACATGTATACTATTATTGTGTTAATATTGATTTGAAGCACTTTCAGATTTACGCATTGCTTAATATTTATATCTGTGTATTGATCATTGGGTTATTTGGGATTCAGTTTTATTTTCACTTTCCCAAACGAAGTAAGGAAAACGTATCAGTTTGATGAGAGATGAAGTACGAAGCAGATGTGGAGGATTTTGGTGTCTTTCATCTCTAGAGATAGAGGAACAGGAGGCGAATAAATGGGGCGGTCCTTCGAATGAGACTGCAAGCAGAGGCCCCGTATCACATTAAAGATCCCTCTGTGCTCAAAGGTCGTAAGCGCCGAGTATGGGCCTAAATTTTGCAGCCCTTCACCGGTGTTGTAGCATAGAAACCCCCCCCCCCCCCCCTGGGAAATACGGACCCGGGATAGACATTCCCCCGGAAAGATGGGCCCGGCATAGTTTTCTACTAGGAAGAATTAACCCGGGCCCAATTTCCCCCTAGGATAAACCGTCCCAGTATATACAATTTCCCCCTAAATGACAGTACCCCCCCCCCCCTTCTTACATTTTAGCTATGCATCCGTTTCCAGTTCTATTACTAGAATTCTCTAGCTTATCCGGACCCAGAAATGTTTTTTTTAAGCAGGGTCTTGTGTATCACAATCATCAACTTATTTTTTTAAAAGACAATTACTAATATTCAAATCGTGTAATGGTATATCAAAATTCATTCACACATTTCAAGACTTTGCCGTTATTTACTAATATCTAACATATGAAATAGTGAAGTTGGGAAGAAGTTAATGTTTTTTATTTAAAATTTCGAATTTAAATCAATGGGAAAATTAAATTACTTTTATTTATACAGTGAATCTCTTACTTTTCAGATATTTTAATTGTATAGTCGTTTAGTCAACTTTTTACGGAAAATCCTAATGATATAGACCATCGTTAAAATCTTTTGGGAAGCATATAGTATTTACTATATGCAATTTAAAGTTTTCAGCGTGTAAACCCAACTTCAACATCTTAAAAAAAAATATACGTTTATTTTATGAATATCGAAATATTAATGAACGCATATCTATTTCATTAAACTATAACACTTTAACAGCAGTTGTTTCTTTTTTGTAACCCCCTTTTTTAATAAATGTACCTCTTTATAGCATTAATAACAAATTTCATTGATTATTATTTACATGTATAATTGCATGGGTTTGCTTCATTCTATATTTATTCAAAAGCTTCTACGTGAGAAAAAAATATATATCTTGCTGTGGCCTTCAACTCGACATTTAGATATATCGACATTTATCTATCAACAATGATCATCTTCATTCATATGCCGATTCTTTATATAGAAAAACTCGAAATAAAAGACACCACAGTGTCTTCCACATCTGCTTCGTACTTAGATATTCTATTGCAAATACATGTAGATGCTAACGGGAAACTAACAACTCAACTTGATTGATTGTTTTCCGCCACACTCACCAATTTTTCAGTTATCTATTGGCGCCCAATTTTTTTTATTGGTGGAAGAGAGAACCCAGATACAATGTACCTGGGAAGAGACCACCGACCTTCCAAAAGTAAACTGGGAAACTTTATCACTTACCGGCGCGAGCGGGATTCGAACCCCCGCCGACCAGAGGTGAAAGGCCGTGTGATTTTGAGCGCAATGCTCTAACCACTCTGCTACAGAGGCCCCTAACTCAACTTTATGACAAACGGTATGATTCAGCTTTTCCATCGTCAACTTCCTATATTTATGTAGCAATATTCCATTACCACCTGCATAAGGTGTTTATATATCTCAACTGATTCGATACGCAAGAGCTTGTTCAGCACATGATAACTTTTGTACTGTAGGCAAGCTACTGACAAACAAGTTGATGTTACAAGGATTTTAACAGTCTCGTTTAAAGTCAGCATTTCGCAAATTCTATGGTCGTTATAACGGTCATCGTCGGAAACCCACGGTTGATTACGGTTTGTTCCTCTCTTCATCACCCGTGGGTCCATTCATTCCTACTCGCTCGCTCTCGTAAATAATTAATGTGGCAATTTGATAGTGCGCTCATGGAAAACCTTAAGCGAATTTGTCCAATCAAAAAGACGTTTTCAGCCCAATTTCGGAATACAATTGCTGTGATAGCAAAGTTAAGTTAGCGCTACCTTTAAAAACAGAAGAGTTTCATTACTATAACGATTACTTTGATTGGACGATATTTTAAAATATTTATTCATGAGAACGAGCGAGTAGGAATGAATGGACCCACGGATGATGGAGAGAGGAACGAAGGATAATCAACCGTGGGTTTCCGACGATGTATAACGATCTAACTTGCCAATACTACCTGCTATTGGGTCAAATGCTGTCTGACGTGTATTGGCAGGCCGTTCTTGGCACACTGATTCTGACTACGGATTACTCCGTTTACCTTATAGGTCTCACAGCGGGTGTGATGCTTACTCATCCTAGGCACATGATCCCACCTTTGGTATATCCAGGGGTCCGTGGTTGCCCAACTCTATTTTGTATTTCTTTTAGGAGTTATGAGATTGATCGCTGTTCGTTATGTATACCTTTTCATATTCTGTTAAGCACGTTCGCAACATTGTTATCAAAGATGTCTTGATTCTTTGATAGATATTTCGGGCTATGATTTCATTTATATTTAGACACTTATTATCTGCAAATATACATATTATGGCGCATTGGCATTTTATGTCTTTTCTAGTACAAACAAAAACGTGAAATTTGGGTCAGTGCAAGTTGAGTAATTCATAACTGCACTGTCAGAAAAATAGTGGCAAAGTTCAAGATTAGCGTGAATGAATGGTGATGACATGCAAAGCGCTAAAACAGATACATTTACTGACATTATACTTCCCTAAAATGTATATAGTTTTGAAATGATGTAAACAGTTTTGATATAAGAATTTTTATTGATTAGTCATATTATCTTAGGCCTATAAAACAATAAATCACTCTAGTTGTTCCAAAACGTCGAACCGTTACGTACGGGGATCGGTGTTTCAGAACAATAGCTCCAAAACTGTGGAATGCCCTTCCAGAACATGTAAGGGACTGTAGAACACTGTGTGCGTTCAAGAAGTCACTGAAAACACATTTTTACATCAAGTTTTCCAGGACTAGTTTCTATCATTTCAGTCATTCGTGTTTGCTGTTTCATCGCATTATCTGTTTTGACTGTGTCTTACTTTTCGAGTACCATTTTGTATTATACCGGATATATTATATGCTGTGTGTGCGTGTGTGTATTTCATTATTATTGTCCCCCACCGCAACGCGGAAGGGGACATAGAAATACCGGTGTCCGTCCCACTTCACTTTGTGGACACAACTCCTCAGAAACCGCTCAACAGATTTTGTTCATATTAAGTAGGATTGTTAGTCACCATGTGTAGTTGATCATATGCCGAAATTTTGATTCGACAATTTTGACAGGAGTTATGGGACTTTGTTGAATTTGTACATGCTACACTATAGGAACACTTTGTGAACGCAACTCCTCCGAAACCGCCCAATGGATTTTGTTCATATTTAGTGGGATTGTTAGTCACCATGTGTAGTTGATCATATTGTGCTACCATTTTAATTCGACAAATTTTATAGGAGTTATTGGAGTTTGTTGAATTTGTACATGGTACACTATAGGAAAACTTTGTGGACGCAACTCCTCCGAAACCGCTCACCGGATTTCATTCAAATTTTGTAGGATTGTTAGTCACCATATGTAGTTGATCATATTACGCTGTCATTTTGATTCGACAATTTTTACAGGAGTTATGAAACTTTGTTGAATTTGTATATGCTACACTATAGAAACACTGTGGACGCAATTCCTCCGAAACTGCTCACTGCATTTCATTCAAATTTTGTAGGATTGTTAGTCACCATATGTAGTTGATCATATTGCGCCGCCGTTTTGATTCGACAAATTTTACAGGAGTTATGGGACCTTTGTGCTTCAACTTTTTTGCGGCGGTGGGGGACCTGGCTACGTGTAGCAATCTTGTTATTATTTTAATACGCCCTGCAACTGATGTTTATTCTTATCTAGCATATTTATTGTATCTTGTATTTTCATGTTTTATATGTACAATCAGAATAGGTACAGCTATGGACTGTTTACATGTGATAACGCCTTTTATATCATTGCTTTTTGATGTGTGTATAACTTTCTATTGTAAGGTATATATGCATTGTAAAGCACCTTTGAGCGTACATAATGTATGAAAAGGGTGCTATATAAATATGGTATTATTATTATTATAAAATAAATTTCACAGTAAACAAAACACATCATGTAGAAAAATGAAATTCAATTTTAATACATTTATCAAAATTACCCAAGTAGATACAGTAGTTCTTGAATGAAATCAGGAGCTTCCAGATATTCTACTGGGCCAGTTAATGTTGCATGTAAAACTTGGTGGAGTACAACACTGAAATGGATATTATAGTTTAGTATTTCAATCAAACACTCCCTTACCGGAATCTGATATTGATCAGTGCCAGTCACTTTCAGCACGTTTTTCAAAATATGTTGCAAAACAAAATCTTAGGTCAAATGGAAGAGCACGCTTAGGATTAAACTGGAAGTTTTCATTACCTGATAAAAGAAAAAGAGATAACCGTATAACAAAAGATTCCGGTCGATGAAATCCGGAAACAGGAAGGGGGAAATTCTATACCAGGGCAGTTTTTCCGCCGAGAGGGAAACTCTATACTGACTTTGTACCTAGGGGAAAATGATATGCTGGGGCGCCTTTTCCCCAAATCTATCTTGGGGTCCGTTTTTTCGGGGTGGAGTGTCTATGCTACAACACCGGCAACAATGACGTCTCCATATGAGTGAAAACTTCTCGAGTTGGACGTTAAACAATATACAACTAGACAACCATTTATGAGACTGGTTACGGTAGCATGTTGTTAGAGTGTTCATTTCAGGTCCCCACTCTACCATGGTCACGTCGGTTAAACCCAAGACGAAAATACTGAAGTAGTGATTGCTCCTTCGCAAAACTCGGCAATTAGAAAAGAGTGTCACAGGTCTTTCCGATATCAACTTAAATACGCGTAAGGCATTGACACGTTAATAAATTTTATTGATAGAGCCGTGAATGCTAAGCATCCATCTAAATTTGTGATACTTCACCTACAGCTGGTGACGTCTCATTATGGGTAAAAAGTTCTTGACGGGATATAAAACAACCAACCACAGAACAACAATATAATGACGTCACTCCAAGTTCATCCTCAACAAAGAAGGCTGACCGTAAAGGACCTGTACCGAATTACCGATAGCGTATCTGATATTAAAAAGACGAACATAAATGTTAGCAAATACTACCGCGGAGGAGATTAAAAATTTTACCATTCACTTACCTATGTTTAAGGCTGCAGATTTGACGTGGTGCCATGATCGAGAATTGAGCCCGGGATCCCCTGTTGACATTGCAAGCGTCCTAACCACGAGCGTACGTCATCATTACATGTTGTGGTGAAGATAACGAACAGTGATCCATCTCATAACTCCTATAAGCAATGCAAATTAGAGCGTTGGGCAAACACGGACCCCTGGATATACCAGTGGTGGGATCAGGTGCCAGGGAGAAGTAAGCATCCCCTGTCGACCGATCACATCTGCCGTGAGCCCTATATCTTGATCAGGTAAACGGAGTTATCCGTAGTCAAAATCAAGTGTGCCAAGAACGGTCTAACAATCGATATGAAATACGTCAGACAGCATTTGACCCAATGGTACACTGTAGGTTGTATTGACAATCTAGATCGTTATAACGACCATATAATTTGCGAAATGCTGGCTTTAAACGAGAATGTTGGAACCACTGCACCATCAACTTGTTTGTCAGTAGCGTGCTTCGATTTAAAAACTGACCATAATCAGAACAAGCTCTTACGTATCGAATCAGTTGAGAGATATAAACACCATATACAGGTGATAATGGAATAATGCTACATAAATATGGGAAGTTGACGATGGAGAAGCTAAAATCATCCCGTTTGTCATAAAGTTGAGTTGTTAGTTTACCCATTATCCGATGTGACGCTTTTACTATATGGTGTGGTGATGTTAGCACGTGATATGCTCCCTACGTTATATGTTGTGACGTTATCCTGACATGGTATCAGTATATGATGTGACAATATCATAATATATTGTGGAGTACACTGCAAACTGTTCAACATAGAACGCATTAGGAGAACACGATTTATATTACAATGAAAGATGGGTCCATGGTGGAATAAAATCTTGATATAATTATAGAATGGATGATTAATTGTTTTTACGTCTCTTCGAGAATTTTTCATCCATATTGCGACATCACTAGCTGTAGGTGAAGTACCACAAATTAGACCTAAGCTTAGCACTCAGGGCTGTATCAGTGGGGGTTATTTAGCGTGCCAACGCTTACCGCGACCTCCGATTTTAAGGTCGTATCCGAACGACCTGTAATTCTCACTTAAAAATGTCGAGCGTTTAGCGAAGAAGTAATCACTACCTAAGTTAACGTCTTAGGTTTGACGCGGCCATGGCTTGAGTGGAACTCAAACTCACGACCTCTCGCTTACGAAGCGAACGCTCTACCACTGGACCTCCGCAACCGGTGATATAATTAAAGTTAAAAACAAATGTAGAAGTAAAGGTGACTGAAGAAAAACCGAACTGAATCGATTAAATGGGTCGCAATCAGGTCATAAGTATTAAGAAAAATTACGTCATACAAGAATTGAAACACGTCTTCGAACTAACCACAACTTTACTACGTGCCGTTGCTTTGTACAGAATACGCTGTCACGGTAATACACATGCTGTCACACCCACTGTCACGCTAATACACACGACACGTTGTCGAAGAACACGCTGTCACGCTAACACACACGTGTGACACGTTGTCGAAGAACACGCTGCCACGCTAACACACACGCCATGTTGACGAAGAACACCGTTGCGTTCATACAAATTAGCCCATCGTGCTGTTACGCCAACATAACACAACACCGTCGGCTCATTGTAATTGTGTAAATCTGTGTTAGCGCGGCGACGTGTTATGGGAGAACGTGCTATTGTACCCTTAGAGGCACTATATATATATATGTCAAGCAGGAGTGTTACTGTTTCTAAAAACGGAAGGAAGGCCAATTTAAACTAATATTAATAGTCTGGTCCCTAGTGTGTCTGGTATAAAATACTTGATGGTGATCTGTGTTGATGAACTAATGGCTGAAGACAAACTCTGCGTGATTATGAGGCATCTCAGAAAGAGCAAAAAGATAAAAGCCAATATTTGTTTTTATACTTTTATTTGGCGATAAAGGACACGGTTGATAAAAGTACCAAAATCACGGCCACTGGAAGTTATTGTAAATATATAGTATGTGCATGTATAAAAAAGGAAGGGTAGGACACTCTTTTAAGGGAAAATTCGGGTTTGAGTTATTGTGGGCGATTCTCAGCGGCATCAACTGTTGACATTGACAAGATCTGCCATTTTAATGAATTTTTTTAATACACTAAATACCCGATAGACTTAAAATCTCGAATACCTTAAAACTGATCAAAACATTATTCTTGTGATATTGCACTTAGAGAAGGAAATTGAACATTATTTCTTTGCTTTTTTAATTTTTTGTTTTTGTTTATTCTATTTCATTTAGATTATTATTACCCATTCCCCCCTTCTTTAAAGTTTTAGACATTTCGGGTATTTAGTGTATTCATTAAAATGGCAGATCTTGTCAACAGTTGATGCCGCTGAGCAAAAATAAGTCGTGTAACTTCTACACGAAGAACATTATTAAATTATGAGGAAGTAAGTAACGTATAATTGATGTGAAATTTCAATTGACAGGTCCGAAATCTTCCATACTAGTCTGAATTTCGCTGCTGTCATAGGCGAGAAACAACTCCGTGACCTGGACCGGTAAATGTCCTAGTAAAAATAAACAAGTGAAATCGAGAGAACGATGACGTATATCTTTGTTATTTTAAGAACCAGTGACTTGAAATTTGGCATGCAAGTAGTTAAGACATTAATCTATGCAAGGAAAACAACAAAGTACGCATAGCTTACGTAGTTTAAGATATTTTAGGCATTTGAAGCGAGTGGTTAGTTTTTTTATCTGTGTCAGAGTTAGACCCCTTTCTATATTTATGGTATCACAGAGTTTGGGCCCAAAACGGGCTTAGCCCCTGTGCCTCCAAGTGCCTAAGAATTTCGCTAGACTGTCTTACTTCCGGTTTAATCGCAATGAATCGAAAGGTAAGTTCTGATTGGTCAATAATAAAACAAGAGGCCCAAGGGCCTAGAATCGCTCTTCTGATAAATTGTACAACCCCACCATTTCTATTCTTAGCCTCTTAGTATTCTAAATCTTTAGTTAAATCCTAAGAATTCAAAAAAAGTAGGTCAATGTGACCTACTTTTTGGTTTACACATTTTGAGAACCCAAGAAATACCAACTGACAAAGTTTGATGATTTTAAGCCAATTAGTATGTACTTATTGAAATATAGCTGTCAAATTCCAATCGTAGGTCATGGTGACCTACTTTTTGGTCAGCGAACTCCGAACATGCAAGACCCATCAACGGACAAAGTTTGATGACTGTAGGTCAAATAGTATCTGAAATATATAAATGTAGCCGTAAAATTCCAAAAGTAGGTCAAGTTGACCTACTTTTTCGTCAACACCCTTCAAACATGCAAGACCCAACAACTGACAAAGTTTGATGACTGTAAGTCAAATAGTATCTGAATTATATAAATATAGCCGTCCAATTCCAAAAGTAGGTCAAGTTGACCTACTTTTTGGTCGAAACCCTTCGAACATGCAAGACCCAACAACTGACAAAGTTTGATGACTGTAGGTCAAATAGTATCTGAAATATTTAAATATAGCCGTCCAATTCCAAAAGTAGGTCAAGGTGACCTACTTTTTGGTCGAAACCCTTCGAACATGCAAGACTCATCAACTGACAAAGTTTGATGACTGTAGCTCAAATAGTATCTGAAATATATAAATATAGCCTTCAAATTCCAAAAGTAGGTCAAGGTGACCTACTTTTTGGTCGACACACTCCGTAGACTCAAGATGCATCAACTGTCGAAGTTTGATGATTGTAGGTCAATTAGTGACTGAAATATATAAATATAACTGTCAAATGCCAAAAGTAGGTCACAGTGACCTACTTTTTGGTCGATACACTCCGAAGACTCAAGATGCATCAACTGACAAAATTTGATGATTGTAGGTCAAATAGTGTCTGAAATATAGTAATTTAGCTGTCAAATACCAAAAGTAGGTCACGGTGACCTACTTTTTGGTCGACACAAACCGAAGACTGAAGATGCATCAACTGACAAAGTTTGATGATTGTAGGTCAAATAGTGTCTGAAATATAGTAATTTAGCTGTCAAATACCAAAAGTAGGTCACGGTGACCTACTTTTTGGTCGACACAAACCGAAGACTGAAGACGCATCAACTAAAAAAGGTTGATGATCCTAGGTTTTACAGTGCCCAAAATATGCATCTAAAATTGAAAATGTGAAATTTGAATATCTGCAAAATTCAAAAAGTAGGTCACTGTGACCTACTTTTTTTTTTATAAATATGTTTCAAGGCCTCAAGATGCATCAACTTACAAGATTTGATGATTCTAAACCTCTCGGTATTTGAAATAACAACTTAAAATATATCTATAAATGATAAGCCATAAAATTCAAAAAGTAGGTCACGGTGACCTATTTTTCAGTTGACGCATTTCAAGGTCCCATGAACCACCAACTGACAAGTTTTGATGATCATAGGCTTCAAAGTGTCCAAGATATGCATCAAAATTAATTTCAAAATAAATACCTGCAAAATTCAAAAAGTAGGTCACCGTGACCTACTTTTGAGACAACTTGACACAAGGTCCTAAGATGCATCAACTGTCAAAATTTGATGATCCTAGTCCTTATAATGACTAAAATATCAAAGATTTAAGGAAATATAAATTTAGGTCAACTTTGAAGTGACCTTGAGACCACGCCCTTTGCCCCAGGGTAATGCCTTGAACAATTTTTTAATCTACAACTTATCCTCATCCTTATGTGTAAGTTTGGTGATAATCTGCCCTGTGGTTCTTGAGAAGAAGATTTTTTAGCAACCACTACTTTTGTTTGTATTTTCCTGATTATCTCCCCTTGTTAAAGGGTCACATCCCTCTGTTTAGTATGTATGAACCCCCTTGGGCCAATGATACCCTGTAACAAATTTGAAAAAAATTGGCCAAGGGGTTCTTGAGTTATAGCCCTTTTTCTAAAAAGTTTACGCACACCGCACAAATGGCCATAGCATTAGCTCTTTGAGCCTTCGGCTCAGAAGAGCTAATAAATTTAATACTTTTTTAAAGTCTGAATTAAGTGACACATGTTATCTAATCCATAAATACATACGTAGAAAAAATAATTCTCAGGATTATTACTTCATGATGGTATTAGAGACTAGTGGTCAAGTACATGAGCCATGTTTGTTTTTATAGTTCAAATATTCTTATCATTATTACAGAACCAATGAGAATTACATTATAAACTTATAAATGTTTATTACATTGACCAATCAGAACTTACCTCTCGATTCAGTGCGATTATATTCTTATGAAGCAGAATCTATTCAAAAACTTCTACGTAAGAAGGAAAAAGCTCTACATTTAGATACATCGACGACGCATTCTAATTTTTCATTCATATGTAGATTGTATATATCCCTGTGAACTTGAAATAAAAGACACCACAAAGTTGTCCACTTCTGCTTCATATTTTATTGAAAGTAAATATTAACGGCAAACTAACAACCCAACTTTATGACAAACGGGATTATTTCAGCTTCTCCATCGTCAACTTCCCATATTTATGTAGCAATATTCCATGATCACCTGCATATGGTGTTTATGTCTCTTAACTGATTCGATACGGTCGGCACACTGATTATGACTGCGGATTACTCCGTTTATCTGATCAGGATATAGGGCTCACGGTGGGTGTGACCGGTCGACAGGGGATGCTTACTCCTAGGCACCTGGTCCCACCTCTGGTGTGTCCAGGGGTCCGTGTTTGCTCAACTACATATGTATCTATTTTGTATTGATTGTAGGAGTTATGAGATTGATCACTGTTCGTTATCTTCACCTTTCATGAAGACGTTTGTCTAATTCAGCTTGAATATACATGTAAAACAATGGAAGCTGTCAGGAACTCAATGGTAAGGTCTGTGCCTAAGGCGCGACCTGCTTGAAGCCCTACCACTGTTTGCGAGATTGAATCAGCAATTACATTGCTTTGTAGTTATGCATACTGTGCTAAACAATAAACATTTCACTATGGAAGGACGGAGCAAACTCATTACTCTTTGATTTTGGAGTTTGCTATTTGAGAATAGTGACCAATGCCTTGTTATCAAATTGAATCAATATTTTCTTATTTTCTAGCTTTCTCCCCGTAGACTTATGTATAATACAATTGGACTTAATTCAAGTGTTTTCATTCCTGAAAGAATTGATTGATTGATGTTTTTGGCAATATTTCAACTGTTTTATGGCGGTTTGCTAATTGAAATATGTTTGGTTGAGAGTGTTTAAGTTTCCCTGATGTCCTCCAGTGAGACTACTCTTTTTAGAAAATCAGGAAAACGGTCTATTGCGTGTCAAGGGGGTTGTGATCCTTGACACGGGACACCCTTTAACGTCCCATCTGACAGACATAAAAGTCAAAATTACATACACAGATAA
Organism: Ostrea edulis; assembly: GCF_947568905.1. Taxonomy (NCBI): domain Eukaryota; kingdom Metazoa; phylum Mollusca; class Bivalvia; order Ostreida; family Ostreidae; genus Ostrea; species Ostrea edulis. The sequence continues at coordinate 12,067,003 of NC_079167.1, read as the reverse complement.
AAATATCTGAAAGAATGTCTGATCTATCCTGACCTGCGGGTCAAGGAAATTAGCACCATTCCCCTTGAAAATATCCCCCCCCTACTCAGATCATTTGCATAGACATTAATTTGTTTCCTATGCATGTATTGGTATAGTTTACCAGGTCGTTTCTTAGCACTGATTTATTGATTGTTTTTTCCCCTAGTTCCCATATGTTTTGGATTACTCAATAACTGAATGTTTGTGATTGTGGCGACTTTATCTCTAAAACTGATGTTGGGTTTGAAACTCCGACCGTTGAATGGATATGTACGAGGGGCTTGGGCGACGAAAAGACTGTTGAGCTCATCTGTGTTCACGAGGCCTCCGTGGTCGAGTGTTTAGAGCATCGCACTCAAAATCACACGGTCCTTTGGTCGGCGGGGGGTTCGAATCCCGCTCGCGCCGGTAAGTGAGAAAGTTTCCCAGTTTACTTTCGGTAGGTCGGTGGTCTCTTCCCAGGTACATTGTATCTGGGTTCTCTCTTCCACCAAGAAACACTGGGCGCCACCAGATAACTGAAAATTTGTTGAGTGTGGCGGAAAACATCAATCATGATGTGTATTGGACAGAGGCTTGTTTTGATTTCAGTTAACTTGTGGGTGTAGGCCATAACAACGAGTGCACAAATGAGAATATTGGCAATCAGTTTTGGTACAAATGCCCATAAAGTTGTAGTTAAGCACTTCTTGTTTGGGATGGAATGTAGGGGATTGATAAAGTAAAATTAATTATGTACCAACTTCCGCAAGAGCTGGATGGGTTGATGCCCATACGAAGTCTGTACTGGGTATCACAATCAAACCAGCCAACCGTTCCTCTTGTTTGCTACCCCTAACAGTTCTGTTTGGATTACTTTAGGAATATTTAGCAAGGTGTAAGGTCAGATATACTGGATGCAAATATTAGCATCGTGTCCGCCCATTTATTGATGGAGCTTCTTCGCTGATGATCTCCCTTGCACTATTGGGTACAATTTTTTTTTTTTTTTTTTTTTTTTTACACATATTAAGGTGGAATGAGAAATTGAAGTTTAAAAAATTTGTCTTGCACTATGTTTTGCTCACTAACACGCATAGTGTACCTATCATATGAACATATTGCATAGGTATGCCATCATTACTTTCTGGAGTGTCAGGCAGTTGTGAGCTCTGCTGCAGAGCAAGTGAAAGTGGCTGGGAAGGTTGCTGTTGAGTCTGAAAACTTTGTAAATTCTGTGTATTCTGCAGAGAAGCAAGTGAATTGTCAAAATTGGCTGTTGTGGGATCTGCACACTTTGTAGGTCCTCTGTACCCCGCAATGTGGCAAGTAAACTTGACTGGGAAGGCTGGGTGGGGTCTGCTTCGGTTGTTTACTTTTACCATTTTCGGGCTGTATAGGAGTGGTAGTAAAGCCTAGCTGTCTTACCCTTTTGGGTAATCTCGGCTGGATATTTGGATTGACGCCTTCATCGAATCTCTGGGCAGTCCTTCATAATTCATGTCTGGATATTTACATTGATCTTCGGCCGGTTCTAGCAATTAATGAGCACTTAGGTGACACTGCTGTTCGCTTCAAATATGTGATTTCATCGTCAAACTAACTCTGTACTCTGAACGCTGTAGCTCAATAACGAGCATTGCGGCTCCAATTTTTCTTTTTCATTTCCTAATTCTCCTTCAATGCAGAAATCAAAAATACACTTCCCAAAAAATTGACATTGCTCCAAATCTCAGGCGCGAACCTTTTTGAGTTGAAATTAATAGGCTAAGAGTTTCTCTACTTTGAACCATTGATATCGATAAGCCACATGAAGGTGGATCAACCTTAAAATCTTAGAAAATCTGTATTTCTGCTCCTTTGAATCGGCGGAGCGCATTTACCATGAGTAGTGTAATGAAGAATGTACATGTATTCTTTTCTTACAGAAAACTACCCTAAACGAATTCAAAGTACGAAGATTTACTAATAATGTAATGCAAACTCGTGCGTATTATGTTTGCAGCGATGAAAACTTGTGTAAAATTTAAAGCAATTTTTCTTCAAAAGTCAGCGAAAAGTCATACATTGTCATGTCTTCGTATCACCACCGGTTTACTATTAAATAACGTATCTAAATATTCATATAAATAAAGTTGGATTTAAAGTAAAAACGTCATTTTCAGAGTTGAAAAGCATACACCATATGCAGTCTTTATAAAACTTGAAGGTAATTTCTGTATGAATACATGTCATAATCAGTCGCTAGTTCCCCGTTGAAAAGGAAAAGCAATTTTTCCGCCATCAGATCCTTAATTAAGTATGATGATTATGCAAATTACTTTCTAGGTTGGAATTTGGTAATCGTAGATATATTCCTAAATCCTCGGGAAGATCTTAGCGCACTGCTTAACTCACGAGAATTTGATGACTGTAACTAACTTCACAATCATGGGAAATTTCATGAAAACCTTTTCATGCATACCTAATTCCTCTTTAAGACAGAAATTAATAGGGTTGTGAAGACGGTTCAATAATGACGAAAATTATCATTACATATTTCCATCAGAATACAATGGTCTACTGGATTGAAACCAACCAGGTGCAGATGTGTGTACCAATGCGATTTGTTGAACGATTATATACTTGTACGTAATTTGATTTAATCTAAAAGCAGTTCAAAAACTAGTTACGGTAGCGGTGTCAGACGAAGGCTTGTTAAACTACAGGTAACAGCCCTTCTTGAGGTTCAGTGAAACTGACTAATTCTGCACCAGTATCCATCCTTCTGCAATAAACCAATATCATATCTTATATGTGCATGTTTGCCTCTTTTAGTGCACATGAAACACGTGTCAATCGGATAAATTATAATGCTGTAGCTTCTCATTCATAAAAATTATATGAAATCAACGGTTATTTACAGGGAATAGAACGTTGTTGTTGAAATATATAAAAATGTTATGAATAGAAAATGGATGATATGTAGAATAATATTTTAAAATTGAAATATTTACAATTTACTTTATTTAGTGAAAAAGTGGTTTTAGTAGAAAGTAACCGTGGAAAACAATATAACACCTACCAGATTTTCACCAGTCAACAGGTCGGTGGCCCCAGACCACCTGGTTTCAGAAAAGCATCCATGATATAATTTATTTTCCTTAGTTCTCCTGCCAAGCGACTGAACTTGTTTTTTGTTAAAAGCAGGCAAACAACACGTAACACCATGTAGAAGTGAAAAAATGTCATTTATTGTAGTAAATGACGAAAAGTAGTAAAATATGATTAACAAGTACAAAAATGGGGGTCAGAAAAAAGGGGGACTTAAATAAAGAGTATTACACTTCTTAGGTAAATTATAATCCAATCTGACCCCCTGCACCATAATGGCATTGCAACAAGATGTACATAGGAAAAAAGGGGGTCAACCAGACTAGAATAAGAATTGTACAGTATACATGTATCTTAGGTTGACCCCTCATAAACCTAATACAATTCCAAAACAGACAAAAATGCCATAAACAGCTGTCTGCCATCAAAAAAGGGTGGGTAAAATCAAAATGACAAACAGCCACAATCCAATCGCAAATTGGATCCACCCACCCAAATGATATAATTTTTGCCTTGCTACGCCACTGCTTGTATTTGGTGTTTATATCTCTCAACTGATTCGATAGGCAAGAGCTTGTTCTGGGTATGGTTAATTTTTAAATCAAGGCAGGCTACTGACAAGTCAGTATTTCACAAATTCTATGGTATATTTTTTCAATAGTAAAATAAATTATTTAAAATCTTACCATGAGATATTGATTGATTGTATATTGTTTAACGTCCCTCTCGAGAATTTTTCACTCATGTGGAGATGTCAGCATTGCCGGTTAAGGGTTGCAAAATTTTGACCTATGCTCGGCACTTACGGCCTTTGAGCTGGGAAGGATCTTTATCGTGTCATACCTGCTCTTTGTGACACGGTGTCTCGGTATTTGTGATCTTATCTGAAGGACCGCCCTATTTAGTAGCAAGGGGTACTGAGGACCTAATCTAACACAGATCCCCACGGGCTACCATCGATAAGTACACGTTTAGATATTTTAAAATGAAAGTAGATAATGGCAATTATTTATATCAGTAAACGCTACTGTTGTTTTCATGTTAAAATAAAAATCAGTAGATGAAACCCCGCGCAAACGCGGGAAATCACCATTAAATAACATTGCATAGAAGGACCTTTTTAATTTGGGTTTGAATTGTTGCGCACATGAATTAAATGAACGATATCTTTAAAGTAATTCCACCCTCCTATGATGTCATCAGATTTTGCAAAATCAATGATTTATTTATATTTATGCATAATAGGAACACACATTTTGTTGGAGTCTATGTCGATAGTTATTGTAAAAAATCTTGTTAAAAATAGACTATTTCAAAAGTCTAAGTTACAGATGAATGATACAAGTTTTACATTAGGACCACTGGGTCGAAGCCTCTGCTGGTGGACTGTTAGTCCCCGAGGGTCTCTACAGCCCAGTAGCTAAGTACTTCGTTACTAGCTTGAAAATATGGATGTATATTTAATTGCTGTGATAAAATTTAGAAATTCATTTCAAAATTAAGGATTATCTCCCTCGTGCATAGCTCTTATCCTTAGACGAATTTGACTCTACTTTTTGGCACTCTGTTTTTGCCTAAAATAGCTCTAGCAAGTTTATTGTTATTTCGGATTTCAAACATTTCGGTTGAGCATCACTGAAGAGACATTATTTGTCGAAATGCGCATCTGGTGCATATGATATGTTTCAAAATATTGAATCCAAGGGCAATAACTCTGTTTTTATTGATATCTTTATAAAATCTATTAATCGATAGATTTCCTCTATCTTTTATTTACAGACATTTTGTATATTTTTATGAAGGAACAGTTTTGCAATTGTTATGAAGGCTATTATATCGTCATAACCAGTTTTTATGAAATTTTGATAATGCTGTTTAAGGAAAATTGCAATTTTCTGATGGTGATATATGATTCCGTTTATGTATGTCTCGCATCTTAAAAAGTGTGATGACCTATATATTTTATTAGTTTTAACTCTAATGAATGGCAATAAATACACTTTTTAAACTTGTATCAGATAAAACTGCGAGTATGGAATCACAATGTATCTTAATTCAAATGAATTTAAGAACAATTTGTGAATAATTGCGTATATTAATTGTTATATTTATTGATATCATATACAATAAATAAAAATTGATTATTAGGAAGTCACTTGGAGATCCAAATTAAATGTTCCTCATGTAACATAAATGATCTCTCTCCGTATTGAAAATTAGATAATGGTTTTACGAATGCAATTGTAATTTGTCATGCCGAATAGTTGACCAAAGACAAAATGAACGGTCGTTCATAATTTCATAATTTGAAACTAAGTACATGTATTGTGAATGTGTTTGTAATGGTACATGTAGGTTTTATCCACTGTAACAATTTAAGGGCAAAATTATAAGAATACACGTCGTTTCTTCTCGTCAAACGCAATAATAGAAAACAGAATGCACAATATGAATGACAAACGGAAAAGCTGCTAAGTATATTATCAACAGTGGCCTGATTTATTGGACATTGTCAGGAAGTGTACAACCTAAATTCGGTGAAATGTGTTAACTTTAAAGTTATAAAGCGAAAACTTCCCAGAACAGTCCCGGACCATTCGATGTATGACATATTGGACAGTTTTCGAATTTTTACTTACTTCCAAGATCATAAAACAGGTTCAAGCAAAATATAAACTTGTTTGTGCTTATCCATGTGTTAGTACATACATAAGTATAATTGTTAATGAATTGTTACAAAAAGTCGTAAGAGTGACTTATATTATCACGGCGAAAATTAAGAATATCGAAAATATCAGATGAATATCGTAATTAAAAATGCATCGATGTGTCAGATCGTTGGTCTCGAGAGGGGTGTCCTGCGTTGAATGAGACATAATTATTAATCTTCATAGAATGATTAATATGGGCCTTGTCTAAACTTTTATAAGTATTACCAACACTGAACACCTACACAATCTTATGCTGACCATGTTCTCGACTTGCCGGAAAGGCCCGAGAATGTGCGATTGGTTGTAGACCTAGTGTCGAATGATATTGCCTCGTTCTGGGCGCATCGTTCTGAAATTTCCATAAGGCTTATTTTAGACTAAAATCACGGATTGAGGAAACGAACATTTCTTCTGCGAGATCAAGCATCGATAAACAACGGATTTACTTCATATCGTATTTTATATCAAACATGTGGTGTATATTGCAAGTGAGATAAAGCATTAGCTTAAATACACATCCGTTTGATAAAGCACTTCCGGTCCGAACTACTTTTTAACACCGTCCCTGCTTGGATGACATATTTTCTGTGTTTATGCATATCGATGCATGAAATAAAGCGTATAACTTGTTATTCTGTATTATTTAGATTTTTTTATAGCAAAATTTAAATGATATTGCCCTCACTAGATGCATTTAGAGAAAACTGTTATTAGATGATTTCTTGGGAATTACGACGTTCTTCTAAATCATATGCAGCTTCACAGATTTCAGCCATTTTGTTGGTGATTTGCAGTTTGTTTGTGACTTAACATTGTAAAATATAATGTAGCATTTTGACTACACATTGGCCTCTAGAAGAAGCATGTGTCAATTTGAGTTATATTGAACCTAATGTAGACTTGAACATATAAAACATGCCGAGAGAACAAAGAACCCCTTACTGAGAAAGAATTGTCTTATAATGTTAAACCAAAACGTAAACAAAGGATTGTGACGTCCTCCTTTGAAAACAACATTGCATAATATGAAACTAAACTATATACATGTAATATCACAGAAATTCAATACATGTGACTATCATTACTGAAAATTCGTTTCAAGTTGCGTATTAGTCTAGGGTTTCGTAATCCGTGTCTTTCATTTATTTTAAACTAACAAGTAATCTATAATGAGAGGGTATTTTCATTTCCCTCAATTTAATCTTCCTCGAGGAAATGGTATGCTATCTAAATTAACACCGGCTAAACAGAAACCATAATGTTATTTTGATGATGTTATGATCTTTACACGCAATCGATTTTCTCCCTGTAGGTATTTTGGTGATACGGCAAGTTTGCTTTCTATTAAATAGTGGGAATCGTGATGTAAGATATTCAAAGAAAGACTGTCATCAAAGGCATGACTTAACTTTAAAACACGCTCCACACGCTGGAGTACCCGATTATATAGCAAGTCTGCTCTTAGGACATTTTTAGTTCACCTAACAAAGTTACTGTATAAAAATGTCATTAGCATCTTTTGCATCGGTCACTCATAAAATGACAAAAACAAGAAGGGTATAAAATCAATCGGTCTACGAGTTAAAAAACATACATGATTCTAACTTACATTTAGACATCGTAAAACCCTCATCAAGTTCTGAATACCACCATGGAAATTATTAAAAAAAAAAAAAAAAAAAAAAAAAAAAGTAGACACGTCACTTTCTGAATATAAAAAGTCTGAAACAAATTCCGTTATTTTCATGCACAAATTATCAGAAATAAAACGATACAAACGTTCTAAAATTGATATCTATGCAGATGGTTCAAAAGACCAAAATAAAGGCGTTGCTGCTGCAGTTATCACAAACGACGTTTTCTCTGCACGACTTCCGAATGAGGAAACAATTTATACTGCCGAAGCAAAAGCTATTTAGCTTGTGTTTGAGTAAATTAAAATTTATAATGACGAACATTTTATTATATTCAATAAGCAACATGAATATTGATCATCCATATATTTTAGATATTTTAAACCGGTACTATCTTTTAACTAAACAAGGTAAAGTAGTTGGGTTCTGCTGGATCCCAAGTCACATTGGTATCCATGGCAACATGAATATTGATCATCCATATATTTTAGATATTTTAAACCGGTACTATCTTTTAACTAAACAAGGTAAAGTAGTTGGGTTCTGCTGGATCCCAAGTCACATTGGTATCCATGGCAACACCAAAGCGGCAAAAAAATGCACTTCAAGATGATATTATACACTTCAAAATTCCATACACTGATTTGAAATATTTCATAAATCTGTATGTAAATTCTCTTTGGCAAATCTATATAAAAAAACCCAACCATTTATTCGATATATACATACATACAAACATACATAAATAAATACCAAGCGTAACCTATGAAAGCTCGAAAGCTTATTTCCAATGGGGTCCTTTGATGCACGGATGTTGCGCAAGGAGGTCCTTCATGTGGGAGGAAACCGGAGTACCCGGAGGAAACCCACGTGTCGGAGCGGGCGACCGCCATACCCTCTCACATATAACCACTGCCAATCATGGGGATCGATCTCGGGTCGCAGCGGTGAGAAGCAAGAGCGCTGATATTTCCGCTACTGATACAAATACGCTTAATGATACAAAATACATTAAAGGGTGCAGTTGCAACGCTTAGTGATACAAATTATCGCAATCACGGTCTAAAGTGTAAAAACATCGTAATTAAACGCCAAGACGAAGTGATTATTTCAAGAATACACATCGGACATTCAAAATTGAACCATACTTTCTTACTATTCTGCCTGAAACTTTAACCTTGATGAGAACTTTTGAACAGTAAGTGCTAAAGTTTTGATCGTCAACTTCCCACATTTATGTAGCAATATTCCATTATCACCTGCATATGGTGTTTATATATCTCAACTGATTCGATATGCAAGAGCTTGTTCTGCTTATGGTCAGTTTTTAAATCGAAGCACGCTACTCACAAACAAGTTGATGGTACAGGGATTTCAACAGTCTCGATTGAAGTCAGCATTTCGCAAATTCTATGGTCGTTATAACGATCTAGTTCGTCAATACAATCTCGCATTGGGTCAAATGCTGTCTGACGTGTTTCATACCGATTGTTAAACCGTTCTTGGCACACTGATTTGACTGCGGATTACTCCGTTTACCTGATCAGGATATGGGGCTCACGGTGGGTGTGACCGGTCAACAGGGGATGCTTACTCCTTCTAGGCACCTGATCCCACCGCTGGTGTGTCCAGGGGTCCGTGTTTGCCCAACTATCTATTTTGTATTGCTTGTAGGAGTTATGAGATTGATCACTGTTCGTTATCTTCACCTTGCATATTTAACACGAGTATAATCTGTAACAAGACCTATCCGTGGGTACCAACATTTTTTACCCTGTGACCTTGGAGTTTGGCCTACTTTTTGAAAACTTTAACTTTGCTAGTAACTTTTAAAATAGCAAACGTTAGAGCTTTGATATTGCACATGAGCATTTCTTGTGACAAGATCTTTCTATTGGCACCAAGATATTTGACCTTGTGACATTGGCCATTATCGGGGGCATCTGTGTTTCACAAACGCATCTTGTTAATAATGTGGGGTCATTGAAAGAAGTTTTTACAAATCTTGACATTCACAATATTATACAATATTTACAAGAATGCGATTTGTATCGGAAAATTTTTCAGTTTCACCATTTTTATACGAAATATATTTTTGTGTTTCATAGAAGAACTTTAAAAATGATATTGCAAAAACGCACGCTAAAATTTTCCCCTGTACACTGTGCTGTATAAATATAATACTTTAACAAGAATGAGAACATTTTGTATACCCTTGTTTGGCTCAAAGATGCATATTATAAAAGACGTTTTTGTAAAGACTAGTTGACAATCTGTTCTCTGTTCTAAAAAAAAACCCTTCAAAATCATCTTGAAATGATTGAACACAATTACATTTCATAATAAATAGATTTGCCAACTTTTTAAAATTAATGTTTTGGAAGAGTTTATTATCTAAGTCTTTATTGCATGAATGGAAGGTGAAGATAACGAACAGTGATCAATCTCATAACTCCTATACGCAATACAAAATAGAGAGTTGGACCCCGGGATATACCAGAGGTGAGATCAGGTGCCTAGGAGGAGTGAGCATCTCCTGTCGACTGGTCACTCCCGCCGTGATCCCCATATCTTGATCAGGTAAACCGAGTTATCTGTAGTCAAAATCAGTCTGCCAAGAACGGCCTAACATTCGGATAAGTATCACAAAAAGTTTCATAACTAAAAAAGCTACCATCTTCTTCAATATTATCATTTATGTGTCTGATGTTACTGTCAAAGGGTTTATTTAAAACAGTTTTCCCTTTTACACGACTTCAGTATTTGTAAGAGAGATAACTCTTCCTTGTATACCATTTAGCCAGTAAATCGTCAAATTTTAGACCCGCGGAAAAAAAACAACCCGTTACAGGTTATATAAAAGACCCGTGGTTTTCCCTTATAATGTCGGGCGCTTGGCGAAAGAACATTCACTACCTACATGTATGTCAAAGTATTCAATTAGGTATAGCGATGTGTGAAACATCCGGAATTTATTCTGAATGTGTTGATGTAAAACTTATACGGTACCAATTTTGATGCACCAGATGCGCATTTCGACAAATAATGTCTCTTCAGTGATGCTCAACCGAAATGTTTGAAATCCGAAATAACTATGAAGCTTTAGATCTAAATATAACCAAAAACAGCGTGCCAAAAAAGTGGAGCCAAATTCGTCCAAGGATAAGAGCTATGTATGAGGGAGATAATCCTGAATTTTGAAATGAATTTCTAAATTTTATAACAGCAATTAAATATACATCCGTATTTTCAAGCTAGTAACGAAGTACTTAGCTACTGGGTTGTAGAGACCCTCGGGGACTAACAGTCCACCAGCAGAGGCCTAGACCCAGGGGTCATCATGTAAAACTCATACGGTACCAATTTTGATGCACCAGATGCGCATTTCGACAAATAATGTCTCTTCAGTGATGCTCAACCGAAATGTTTGAAATCCGAAATAACTATGAAGCTTTAGAGCTAAATATAGCCAAAAACAGCGTGCCAAAAAAGTGGAGCCAAATTCGTCCAAGGATAAGAGCTATGCATGAGGGAGATAATCCTCAATTTTGAAATGAATTTCTAAATTTTATAACAGCAATTAAATATACATCCGTATTTTCAAGCTAGTAACGAAGTACTTAGCTACTGGGCTGTAGAGACCCTCGGGGACTAACAGTCCACCAGCAGAGGCTTCGACCCAGGGGTCATAATGTAAAACTCATATGGTACCAATTCTGATGCACCAGCTGCGCATTGATCAAGTGCCATTTATAATATGTATACGTATTGTCTACAATAGCCTTTTTACTAGACAAAGTATAAACAAATAAAAATCAACCACAAATTATTGTCATGCCATTTCTTTGCATGACCAATGATATTAAGCTTATATGAAAAGTCGTCGTATTCTACATTTATAGAGAACTTGTCAGGCCACTGGGAAAACAAAATTGCTAATTTTATCGACATTTGATGTTTATAAACTGCAGTAATGTCAAACCTCATACATACAAAGGAATTAACAAAAAGGTTCTTAGAATCGATAGATTCATTGTGACAATGCATTGCATTTATCAATGATATATCGATCAAATGATTGATAAATTGTATATAGTTTAACGTTCTCGAGAATATTTCACTCATATGGAGACGTACGTGCTATAAAGGCCAAAGACAAATGACTATGGAAACATGAATGAACTTTCCCTAACATATAAACATTAAATTATTTCATTGTACAGCTACAATATTTGATGCAGGAACTAAACTAAACCTGAATAGAAAAACAAATGATGTCTATGGGGAATATGTTGCTGAAATTTCTTCATATTATAATTGCTGGAAAACCAAAATGAATAATTATTAGCAGATTATCACACTTTCTATATTTGTGTTAATAGGCACATATCGACAATTAAAAACCACATTTAAAATCTTGCTGTGGCCTTCAATACGACATTTAGATATATCGACGACGTATTATCTATTAACAATGATATGTCGATTCGATATAATATATCCCAGTGAATTCGAAATAAAGACACCACAAAGTCGTCCACTTCTGTGTCTTACTTAAGATATTTTATTGAAAGTAGATATTAACAGCAAACTAACAACTCAACTTTATGACAAACAGGATGATTTCAGCTTCTCCATCGTCAACTTCCCATATTTATGTAGCAATATTCCATTATCACCTGAAACTGGTGTTTACATCTCTCAACTGATTCGATACGCAAGGGCGTGTTCTGCTTATGGTCAGTTTTTAAATCGAAGCAGGCTACTCACAAACAAATTGATGGTGCAGGAGTTCCAACAGTCTCGTTTAAAGTCGGCAGTTTCTGTGCCATAAATTCTATGGTCTCTATAACGATCTAGTTTGCCAATACGACCTATCATTGATCAAATGCTGTCTGAAATGTTTCATACCGATTGTTAGGCCGTTCTTGGTACACTGATTTTTACTACGGATAACTCGGTTTACCTGATCAAGATATAGGGCTCACGGCGGAAGTGACCGGTCGACAGGGGATGCATACTCCTCCTAGGCACCTGATCCCACCTCTGGTATATCCAGGGGTTCGTGTTTGCCCAACTCTCTATTTTGTATTGCTTACAGGAGTTAAGAGATTGATGTCTGTTCGTTATCTTCACCTTTCCTTACCAAAAGAGTACATGATTTGTTGGTGGACTCCTCCCCCAGTTTTCAAGTGAGAACCTTATTATTTTACAGGATGTTGATATGGGTATTGAAGGTGTGCATGTGGCAAGGATTTTGATTTTCTTCAATTTTAAAGAAAGTTACAGGTTATTGAACTTACTAGACAGTTTTGAGGAATTATTGCATAGAGAGTTCATAATTTCTCTGTTTTTCCTTCCACAGTTTTCAAGTGAAAACCTTATTTTACAGAGTATTTGTATGGGCATGGAAGATGTGTGTGTGGCAAGGATTCTGATTTTCTTCAATTCCAAAGCAAATTACAGGTTGTTGAATTTCATCAATTTTTAGGAAATATTGCATAGAGAGTACATGATTTGTCTTTTATTTTCCTTCCACAGTTTTAAAGCGAGGACTTTCTTATTTTACAGAGTATTTGTATTGGAAGATGTACATGTGGCAAGGATTTTGATTTTCTTTTATTATTATTATTATTATTTTTTTTTTTAATAGAAAATTAGACTGTTGAGCGTACATGTAGTCCATTTTGAGGAAATATATTAAATAAAGGACATGGTTTGTCCTTATAATACCTCTCACAGTTTAGAAGCTACATTGAATGTATTTGTAAATAACTTGAAGATGTGCATAGTACAAGTATTTTGATTCTCAAGAAGTTTTAATTTTCTTTGACGATTTGAATTCCGAGAGGTTATTGAAATTGGTAAAATTTGGGGAAATATTTTACCCATAGAACTCTTGGTTTGTTTTTCTGCATCCAGTCACAATTTTAAAGGGACTGATTCACGATTTCCCCCAAACTTTTGTTTTTCACTTTTGATGATCAGAATCTACTGTCTAATGCGTTTAAAAGATTTCACACAAAAATTAAGGTTATACATTATCACAGCTCATTTTAGAGAGTTCATTTTTTGTTTTGTAAACAAAGATTGCGATATGTTTTTGTTTACGAAACTTTCTTCAGGTAAAATGTGTCATCTAAAAGTTGACTATGCAAAATTTAGATGCTTTATATTACAAAACTAACATTTCACTGGTGTGTTTGTATACATGAAAAGACTAGAGTCTTTGTTTACATAACACAGATTTAAGGCTAAAATATTGCTTTTATTTTTGCATTCAGGTCAAAATGTTGGCTGTCAACATTAACTGAGTTATATTCTTAATGTTTCACATAAAAAATAATTTGTTCAAAAATCTTGAACCAGTCCCTTTAAGCTAAGACCCTTTATTCATATTATGCAAAGAAGGTGTGTCGACAGGGGATGACATATACTTTTGTTTTCATATACCTGACATATTAAGAAAGGTGCCAATATACATATTTTCTTTGGTTAAATTTAACTATATTGAGTGGAAATTGATAGTTGTTCAACTTTCAACCATTGATATTGATAAATCACATGAGGATGGAGACGGGCGTATAGAAACTATGGAAAAAGGAAGGGGGCATCAGTTTTAGTGTGCTAAAACACTCGAAGCTGTATTATGTTTAAAAATTGTCTTTACTTCTGGACATTTAAAAGGCAAACTGTATGATCATGTTAAATATTGAGCATCCAATGAGCCCTATTTGCTATACAAAACTTCTGAAATTCATTGAATCTGAATTGAGGCTCGGGTTGGGGAAAAGTTGCTTGAATATTGAAAATGTATTATATTTCACTGAAATTCTTTTGTATTCCTGAACATCCAGCAGAATATTTGTTACCATTATTATAATAAACAACTCCTACCAAAATTGTGAAATCAATATCCCATGAAATTTTGGACTCAGGATAGGACTGTATTAATCATGTTGTGTTAACAAATGAATCACTCTCTCTTTCAGATTCCCTCCATTCCTCTATGTAAGTACAGATCATAAACTACATGTATCGTTATGAGCAATTGGTGGAAAATACATGATGTTAAAATTGATAAGATTGTCATTCGTTGAAATGGGTTTTTTGTTGTTGGTTTTTTCAATTTTTTGCTGATCTAATTTACAAGGGAAAATGAGAAAACGAAAAGCAAAAACATCTTGTCTAACACTGTTGACCCGATTTGTATATTTTAACCACAACTATGTATTACATGTATGTAAACAACACTTGAACCTTGATTAAATCGAGGCAGGCTACTACCACCAAGAGAACATTTCACTCATATGGTCTGAGACGTCACCACTAGTCCGGCACTTTATTTCTGTATATGAAAAAATCTTTCAGTTTATGATACAACCACCAAAATTTGCATGCAGAGTCTCCTAGCACCCATGTTTCAAAAAAGCACGTTAGCCAACCGAAACTTCCAAAATGGCGACCATTTTCCAATATGGCGGATAAAAGCTTATTATTTCTAAATTTTCTAATGATTAGCTTCATGATCTTTAGGTAGCATCACTACATCGTTACTTACCGATGCATTCATAATTGTTTCATGATTCTTTTCACTTAAAACAAAAACACCCTTAATTCTAATGGGCAAGCATGTTGGTTTTACTGTTTAAATGAGTGGAAGTCAAAGCACAACCAGGGCACACTGGTGACACCACTGTTGTGTAACTCAGCAAGGGGCTCAGTGTAAGCTAATATGTGATAAATGCGTATCAGTGTCCCAAATGCTATCATGCAAGGCCCTTTAACTATATATCGTATAAAGTTATACAGTTTAATGCGAGATAGCCGCACTTGAATTGACAGGGTGTGCCAGGGCGGGAGAGCCGAGCCAAGGATAATGGGGCTATAATTTTATGATGAAGAAGGGTTTGAGGAAACCTTGCGAATGCACGATGCAAAATACCATAAAAGTCGTAGACTAATGTTCAGCAACAGCAAGCTTGAGAGATCGAGGAAATGGCCAGGCGTTGCAGAGGACCAATCTCAGATAGTAGAAGAATAAGCATAGAAAACAAAGCATGTTTTCTTTGTGAAAGAGAAAATCCGGTTTCTAAACTGAGATGTGCAATGACAATGCAATTAGACTAACTGATTCGATATGCAAGAGCTTGTTCTGGGTATAGTCAGTTTTTAAATCGAGGTAAGCTACTGCCAAACAAGTTGATGGTACAGGGATTTCAACAGTCTCGATTGTAGTCAGCATTTCGCAAATTCTATGGTCGTTATAACGATCTAGTTCGACAATACATCCTCGCATGGGGTCAAATGCTGTCTGACGTGTTTCATACCGATTGTTGAGCCGTTCTTGGCACACTGATTTTGACTGCGGATAACTCCGTTTACCTGATCAGGATATAGGGCTCACGGCGGGTGTGACCGGTCAACAGGGGATGCTTACTCCTCCTAGGCACCTGATCCCACCTCTGGTGTGTCCAGGGGTCCGTGTTTGCCCAACTATCTATTTTGTATTGCTTGTAGGAGTTATGAGATTGATCACTGTTCGTTATCTTCACCTTGCACTAAAGGCTTAACGAGTTTGCTCGAAATTTGAATGACTAAGTGGAGGGGATGTCATTGTACAGGAGTTGAAATATCACCGTTTGACATCTCTCTACAATCGATATAGAAAATATTTGGCAAGACGAGCAAATCACGATGATGAAACAGTATCAGAAAAGGAAGCCTATCTTCTAGTTTTCTCAGAGCTGCTGATATGTCATCAAGACTAAAACGAACATGGAAGGATCAGATAGTCTTTTGGTTGGCAGATTTAGAATACCACTACTACCAACGATTGCAACAACTGAGAATAAAAATCCCGATGTTAACTCAGCTAGACTAAAACAAGAGGTACTGTGAGCAATGCTCACTAAGAATACCCCCGCTTACCCCAATCTCCCAAAGGTTGTTGTTGATAGGTATAAATTACCTCTTTCCTGAGTGTAAAAATATGGTATGCCTTTGTAGAAGAAAATGGAAGATATAGTCCAAACACAAATCCATGGCATAAACCTATAAATTTGACCTTGAGATCAAAGTCATAAAGAGGTCATGAATGTACATGACACATAGTCTCATGGTGATACACCCATGTCTTATGGTATGACTATGTCAAAACCCTATCAATTTTGACCTTGAGGTCAAAATTCAAGGTCATATAGAGGTCATGAAGGTACCCGACACATCGTCTCATGGTGATACACTCGATGTGTCAAATATGGTATGCCCCTATGCCAAAGAAGTTATGGCCCGGACACGAATCCATTGTAAAAAAAAAAAAAAAAAAAAAAAAACCCTTTGATTTTGACCTTGAGGTCAAGAGTCAAGGTCATATAGAGGTCATGAAGGTACTTGACACATCCTATCATGGTGATCCACCTGTGTGCCAAATATGGTATGCCTAAGTCAAAGAACAAAGAAATCATGGCCCGGACACGAATCCATTATAAACAAGAGTACCGCAACCGGTACATAATACGCCCGTGAAATGCTTACATAGGGTGTTTTTCTTGTGCTATAATTTGTATAAGTTTGCTTCAGGTATTATCAGCCATCATGAGGCTGTGACAAACTTTCATATGAACAAAGGGTAACTTAAAAATCTAGATTTCCTCAAAATGGACCCAAGTTCAACAATCTGTAATTGTTCAAAAATGGAAGGAAATCAAAATCCTTCCCCAGATGCACATCTTCAATACCCATACAAACACTCCACAAAATATGTATCCTCCATAGAATATTAATTTCGAAATAGACTAAGTTCAACAACCTGTAGTTTTCTCAAAAATTGTAGAAAATCAAAATCCATCCCACATGCACATCTTCAATACCCATACAAACGCTCCACAAAATAAGAAGGTCCTCACTTGAAAACTGTGGGAGGAGTAGGGCGGACAAATTATGTACCCTCCATAGAATATTAATTTCCAAATAGTCTAAGTTCAACAACCTGTAATTTTCTCAAAAATTGTAGAAAATCAAAATCCATCCCACATGCACATCTTCAATACCCATACAAACACTCCACAATATAAGACGGCTCTCACTTGAAAATTGTGGGAGGAGTAGGGTGGACAAATTATGTATCCTCCATATAGTAATTATTTCCAAATAAAGAGGCAAAACTTCCGGAAAAAAAGTCAAAATGGCTCAAAATTGCAGTATGATCTAGAGTGACCCACAAAGAAGCTACACAGCAAGTTTCAGCATGATATGTGAAAGGGAAATGAATTTATAAAGAGAAAACCCCGAACGGACGGACGGACAGACATCGCTGTACCATAATACGTCCCGTCTAAAGACGGGCGCATAAAAACCTTTAATTTTGACCTTGAGGTCAAGGTCATATAGAGGTCATGAAGGTGCTTAACACATCGTGTCATGGTGATCCACCTGTGTGCCAAATATGGTATGCCTAAGTCAAAGAACAAAGTAGTTATGGCCCGGACACGAATCCATTGTAAAAAAAAAAAAAAACACCTTTAAATTTGACCTTGAGGTCAAGGTCATATAGAGGTCATGAAGGTACTCGACACATCGTCTCATGGTGATTCACCTGTGTGCCAAATATGGTATACCTAAGTCAAAGAACAAAGAAGTTATGGCCCTGACACGAATCTGCACAGACAGACAGAGATTGATTCCTATATACCCCCCTGAACTTCGTTCGGGGGGTATAATAACAAATTTTAGCAGAAATTTCGGAACTCGAATCCCATAAAAAAGATAGAGATGTACTATTAACATTCAAAACAGACATTGGAATAGCATTGTCAGAGGTCTTTGGTTATTCAGCAGCTAGTAATGTCTCAAAAGCAGCAAAGATCTTACGTAGGTGCATGATTAATCACAAATCAACTTTTGATGGAACTTTCGATGATAACTGTGTTGAAAATCCTATTCCATCTCTTCTTCTCCAGTTTGTGTGCATGATTCAACAGGGTGCGGATATCAAATCACAACTTATATTTGGTGTCTACAAAACTAATTTGTCCATTCACAGCTGCTGCAGTATAACTATAATGCCAAACAAAAAATACACCGACATTCTAAATTTCGCGAAACACCATTTCCAGTATTTCTTGGAATGTCTGTGTATTCGAAAACTGGAAAGAAAGAAAAAGATTATCGAAATGCTTCATGACCATGGCCTTAGTATTCCATATAACAAAGTGCTAGAATTGTCAGCGCAGCTTGGTGATGCAGCTGTAAGTAAATATAAAGCCGAAGGTATTGTTTGTCTAAACATTTCAAGAAAACAATTGTACATTACTGCTGCTATAGACAACAGTCCAACGGCTACGACAGCTACAACATCCTTCCATCGGACAAGTATATCTATTTTCCAACATCCAACGCTTGAGAAAGATGGAGAAGTACAAGGACAATTAGCGTGAATAAGATTCAAAAGCTCAGATTCGTATACGAATGCAAGACCAGCTTTTTTCACACACAAAAATCCAGAACCATCTGTGACAGAAATCAATTTAGTTCTCCCAAATCTTGTTTTAAAACAAGATTTTGAGTGATTACATCGTGGTCATCACATCACGCCTCCATGAAAAGAAGTCCCCAATTTCAAGTTACTGTCACTCCTTTACTGCACTTGCTCCGAGAACAAGTACATTCAGTTCCAATTATTTGCCATTGTCTAGATAAGGTCAAACAAGTTGTTTTATATCTCAATCCTCACCAGGTTCATGGCATTGCTGCAGATCAACCAATATTTGCAACTGCTAAATAAGTTCAATGGAACTGGCCAGATAAGTATGGAAAGGACAAATTTTTACCATAATATTTTGCGGTTTCCATATTAAAATGACAGCTTTGAAGTCAGTGTAAACTTCCCCCAAGGCAGTGGTGGAACTGCTGCGTTGACAGAATCAGGAAGTTTTTGGTTAAGCCTACCTTGTACTGCGCTTTACAGCTATAACTGTGATGGATAGGACACAACTGGCAAATACATTGTATGTATATTCAAATGTAAATATTTATCAAAAAACAAAACAAAAACAAAAAACAAAAAAAAACCCAACCCAAAACTGAACCAAGAATTTTTTTTGTAAATAAACAAATTCAATAAACTTAAAAAACACTAACAAGCTAACAAACCACCAAAACCCCTCATCCTCAGGCATGGATAACTTTTTTATTGTGCTTGTATCATTGTAAATCTTCTAAATACCTTTTAGTGGCGTGTTTCATTTTAATTTAGGGCAATGTAAAGAGGTATGTCTATCTAATGGACTTATTAAATATTTTTGTATGATTTTTAAGCATTATAATTGCATTAAAATGCTATTATCCGCCATTTTGTTTTCAAAATGGCCGCCAATGAATTGTATTGTTTCATTTAATTTACGTCAATACAAATAGGTTTGATTGTCAAATGGACTTGTAAATACTTTATGTTTGACTTTTAAGCATTTTAATCCTATCATCCGCCATTTTGCTTTCAAATGAAATTTTTTGAGTGGCTAACGTACTTTTTTTCAAAGTGTATAGGACTAGGACCTCATGTACCAAGTTTGGTGCTTGTATCGTAAACTGAAAGATTTAAAGACTTATGAGCCGGGCTACACTGTCGATGAAGGGCTGCAAAATTTAGGCCTGTGCTCGGCACTTATGGCTATTGAGCAGGGAGAGATCTTTAACGTGCTACACCTGCTGTGACACGGGACCTCGGTTTTTACGGTTTCATCCGAAGGACCGCCCCATTTAGTCGCCTCTTACGACAAGCAAGGGGGTACTGAGGACCTATTCTAACCCGGATCCCCACGGGATCACGTGCAAGATAAATCTTTTATCAAGCTACACATTGTGATTAAAAAAATATCTAACTTCATTTGAAATGACACACAGTTCTTTATAGATGTTCCTCTTTGATATCAAGAATTCACAAAATCGGCAAAATTACACATTGACTTCCCGAGGCAGACATATCAACATAATCTTTAAATAAGAAAAAATACGTTTGATCGCTATCTCTGTAGTGTTGGTTTTACTGAACACAATTTTATTTAGCTTTTGATGTTTCAATTTATTGAAATCCCCTTTGTGTCTCTGTTAACGGTTCGGTTCGTTTTGTGGTACATGTCAATGGAGAAACCTATAGGAAAATATTTCCAGCATTCGGCGCTTTCATGTCAGACAAGATAATAGATTCGTGTCTGACATTTTTAACTCTTTAATTGTTTCCATAACTTTGTATTTTCTATTATTGTAACACTTCAGATATCAGTGCAACTTCGGGCACCAAGGGAAATTGGAAAACCGGCAGACGTCTCTGAAAATGTATGACACATGACGTTTGTGTGTGGTGACCTTGTACAAGTAGTGTAATCGTTTGGCAATGATAGGACACTTCATACATTTTATGTTATATTAATTGAACAAAGATCAAAGTTACATAAACATCTAAATGCATATGCGACAGCATTTGCTGTTCAAATCAATTTCTGCATGTTCGTCTGTTGAATTGATCAAAATCAGTCCAAAAGTAAATGCAAGAGCAAATGTACTTAATGGAATATCCTTCATTTTTTAAAGGATAAAATATCACTTATCACACTTTTATATAATTACAGTCATGGTGAGTTAAGTGTTTGTTTGATTGATATGCACGTACAATATAACCTTGATTATGTGTATAAAATGGCCTGCAGTCTATGGTAATGCATACATGTGAATTCAGATTCCTGAGCAAGTTTTCGTAGCATAGGGCGCTTGCTTCATAACTGTGAGGTCCGAAATCATATCTCTACCACAGGGGCTAAGCCCGTTTTGGGCCCGAACTCTGTGATACCATAAATATAGAAAGGGGTCTAACTCTGACCCAGATAAAAAACTAACCACTCGCTTCAAATGCCTAAAAAATCTTAAACTAGGTACGCTATGCGTAATTTTTCGTTTTCCTTGCATTGATTAATGTTTTAACTACTTGCATGCTTTTAAAATAACAAAGATATACGTCATCGTTCTCTCGATTTCACTTGTTTATTTTTACTAGGACATCTACCCGTCCAAGTCAAGGAGTCGTTTCTCGCCTATAACAGTAGCGAAATTGAGACTAGTGTGGAAGATTTCAGACCTGTCAATTAAAATTTCACATCAATTATACGCTACTGACTTCCTCATACATTAATAAAGTTCTCTATGTTCGCCGTATCTGGGTCGCTTATTTTACAAAACATCAACTCCTCATTCTAACTGTCATTTTGAGAAACGCACTAAAGACCCGAAATATCTAAAACTTTAAAGCTGTATGGTCCGAATTACAATATTTTTTTCCATCTCGTAAAAACGCTATTAAATCATCGCACGTATGTAGTTATGAGACTGTACGACCTATCATAAATTATTTCACCTGTTTTAACCCAAATAATTTGATTTGAAATGGATGTTTACAAATAACCGCGTCACTCTGCCATTTCAAGTGACAGTCACGTGACCAGTTCAAACTTTCAGATCATCGGTGGTCTTATCTGTGTAAAGCTGTGTATTTTGTTATAACAGTACCGTACCATAAGTTTAATAGATATAAAAATATCAAATACCTCTTAGTAATTCGTTGTTTTCGAATTGTTTAGTAATTCGTTGTTTTATGAGTTAATACATCATGTTGGGATTCCCCTGACGCGCGTGGGTATATTTATAGACGTCTATTATGGGATGATTTATATATGTAGCCACTATATTTACTTTCATAAATGATATTCGCACTGTTTTCTTTTATATGAAGATGTTTTCAAGCATGTAATTAAGGGAAAGTTAATAACTTTATAAAGTAATGGATCTGCTTAAAGTAATTATGTACAAAAATAATACATGAACATCGAGTCATTCAGCTTTAAAGAAGGGGAAAATGGGTAAAAATAATCTAAATAAAATAAACAAAAACAAAAAAATCAAGAAAGCCAGAAAACAATGTTCAATTTCCTTCTCTAGGTGCAATATCACAAGAATAATGTTTTGATCAATTTTAAGGTATTTGAGATATTAAGTCTATCGGGTATTTAGTGCTTTCATTAAAATGACAGTTAATGCTGCTGAGGAAAAATAAGTCGTGTAACGTCTACAGGAAGAACATTATTAAAGTATGAGGACAAGACCTTTCCGTGGGTACTAAACCTTTTGACCTAATTTAAAACATTTGACATTGGTCATAACTTCTAAATGTTAGAGCTTTCATATTGCACATAAGCATTTCTTGTGACAAGATCTTCCTTCTGGTACCAAGATATTTGCCAGTGTGACCTTGGACATCTTTGGAATTGGCCTTTATCGGGGGCATTTGTGTTTCATACATCTTGTTTTTTACGGAAATATCTTACGCGAATATAGAGCCCAATCAAAAGTTCGAGGAATGTTTAAAGCACTAAGCTTTTTCCAAAGTCGACAAACTAATGACACTTTGTATCGTTTAGCTGTTTTATTTAATAAAGATATATATTTTGCCATAAACTGTTTTTATTTATATGAAATAGCACAATCTTAGGTACGAAGATATAACAGTTTTTTATTCTCTCTTTTATGCCAATTGTTTGCTAAATGAATGAATAAGAGTCCCTCCCAAGTGTCTTGTATCATCCGTGAGACGTTATCAATTCTTATGTGAAATCCATGGCCCCTGAGTCAGCGGTTTCTGTCACAGACGGATCTATACTATTCATGTATAACAGTGACTTAAATCATTTTATCCTTAACCTCTTATTTTGAAGAAAAATTAAGTGTATAGTTATAACGAGCACGCAGCACTCAACAAAATTTGTTAATTATCTTTCTAGACACAAAATTCCACTTTCTTTTATATTTTCAACTGTTGTAATCAGTTTAATCAGCAATTTTTACTCCAATGCGCCATTTTTCACCACCGCTGATGTGATTAAAACATTGATAAAAACGAATCTTTATTTGAAGATAGATTACATAGTGTAACAATACTGCACATAAACCGCATGCATGGTAATAAAAATAGACATGGAGAACAAATCCTACACTGGGGAATACACATAAACAGCGGGGTGCATGTTTTTACAGTGAACGTATAATGAGCATGGAGACCTCTATTCAAATTCTGAAATGCTATCGGTATAAATATTGTACAATGTAAGGAGACCAGGTGTGTCCAACATACCGGAAAATTGACTGCACTTCGAGATAAACAAGGGGAAATCAAGGCCTGGGACCTTGACTGCACTCGACATCAGATTACCGTGTTCGAGATATCAGAAGTTTTTAAAATCACTTATATAGGGAATACTGCCGGTACCGGCGATCGACTTTGATAAAATCAGGGTATTCGATTGATTATATCTTGTTTAACGTCCCGCTCGAGAATTTTTCACTCATATGGAGACCATTACCGGTGAAAAGCTGCAACATTTAGGCTTATGCTCGGCGCTTACGGCCTTTGAGCAGGGAGGTCTTTATCGTGTCACGGGTCCTCGGTTTTTGCGGTCTCATCCGAAGGACCACCCCATTCAGCCACCTTGTACGACAAGCAAGGGATACTGAGGACCTATTCTAACCCGGATCCCCACGGGATGGGGTATTCGAGATAACCTATATTCGAGATACAGATATTTTACTGTATATCAATATTCTAGGTTCTTATTTCAGGGCGACTGTTTGCCTTTAAAAGTTTTAATCCAACGGAAGGGATTTTGTAATTTGGAGAAACATAATTTCACACCGTGTACAAATCCAGTTATGTTTTAACCTTTGTACATGTATTCCTTTCTCGAATCTTTGGTAAACGATGCATGCAAGGTCGAAAAATTACAAACACGAAAACTCCAAAATACTTCAGTGCTTTTAAATCCCATTCACTAACATTTTTTCTGAGCATAATACTGCTACATACTGTACTTGTGTGACTATTTTTGCAGATTGATTCTACTGCTTGCAAGCATGTATCTGTCGCGGTGATTTCTGTAATGCGTTTTCGGCGCACCCCTACGAGGCACGTAGAATCAGGGAAGGGGGGGGGGGGGGTCAGAAGGGGCTTGCCCCCACTGTTTTCACAACGTTCATTTTCCGTTACTTTTACATGCAAAGTACGATACATTGGGTGACTACCCCCTCCCTATTTTTCTTGTAATAGTTATGAATGGTAGGAGTGTATGTTGCCGTGATGACTATTTGAACCCATAGAAAAATGGGTGTTGCTAAAACGTGGAGCAAAAAACGGAACGGAATTTATGAATTAGAATGACTAAAATAACACCAAAATTCGGGAAAATATGCTTGATATTGATTAACATAAAAGTTTTCGAATTTGTTAATATACGGTATACATGTAACTATTTCATCGTTGCAAAACGTCTTTAACGCACGTACTGTATTTACAACAGGGAGTGCAGTACATATATGTATGTATAAAAGACCGATAAGTCATTATCTTATATCAAGTTAAACATCTTGTATTTGATTTATTAATTTTTAATTAACAGAAATTTAGTAACCACAGCACTCCAATCCTGAATAGGCTAGGGCATCTGGCAGATTATTTCTAAACTAAATATAATTGTATCTTATTATTTAAATTAATTCCATTCAAATACAAATTCTCTGTTAGTGTTTTTTTTTTTTTTTTTTTTGGTTGCTATTTCATATACATGTACATCTATTGATAGATTGATTGTATCTTGTTAAACGCCTGTCTCGAGAATTTTTTACTCATATGAAGACGTCACCAAGACCGGTGAAGGGCTTAAAATTTAGGTCTATCCTCGGCGCTTACGGCCATTGAGCAGTGAGGGTTCTTTAGCGTGCCAATACTGTGACACGGGTCATCCGTTTTTAAGGTCATCTCCGAGGAGAAAGATGTGTGACATTCACGCCTAATGCTGAAAACTGTCATTACCTGTCGCGGCCGGAATTTGAACCCCGGCCTTCGGCATGCGGGGCGAACGCTCTAACCTCTAGCTGCAGAACTGTAGCTCTCTGAAAAAATATTTTGACATAACAGAGAGCTACAGAGCCACCCCTTATAAAAACCTTCGATTTACGGCGCACAAAAAGCTGCGCACGGTTGAGGCCTTATATCGTTGTATTCTTGAGTTGCTGTCTCATAAATTTAATATCAAAAAATTCTTAACATATTTTCCTACTATACTTGTGTCTAAACATACTTCAAATATTCATTAAAGCCCCATACGACCTGAAAACTCCCAGCTTCAAATGATTTCGTTTGTTGACGTAGCCATGTTAGGTAGCCGGTCAATTCGAATCCTGGTTAATTTCCATACTTGCACAATAACGTTTATATGTGAACTAATATCCCCAAAAATATTTTAGCTAAATATTTTAAATAATATATCACCCCAGTGCCATTAAATAATAATTATTCAAATAGCTAAACTCACGGCAATGCGGCTTTCATTAGTCTGGTCCGGTCTCCATCCCTGCCACACGAGTGTTAAGGACTTTAGTAGCATTTTCATGAATCAAGAGCTTATTTTACCTTTAGAAAATCTTTATTTTTTTAATTTCTATAAATTATTCGTATTGATAATAAATGAAGAGCGAATACATAACATATAACGAATTTTATGAATAGATACTAACAGCAACAGGGTACGAATTGACCGGCTACCTAACATGGCTACGTCAACAAACGAAATCATTTGAAGCTGGGAGTTTTCAGGTCGTATGGGGCTTTAATGAATATTTGAAGGTATGTTTAGACACAAGTATGGTAGGAAAATATGTTAAGAATTTTTTGATATTAAATTTATGAGACAGCAACTCAAGAATACAACGATATAAGGCCTCAACCGTGCGCAGCTTTTTGTGCGCCGTAAATCGAAGGTTTTTATAAGGGGTGGCTCTGTAGCTCTCTGTTATGTCAAAATATTTTTTCAGAGAGCTACAGTTCTGCAGCTATCTAACCTCTAGACCACTGCGGCGGCTTATATATATTTTGAAATAAATCTGTTAATTCCTTTTACTAGGGTCATAGTTTTCATTGGTTCACCCTCGTTTTCATTGATTCTGTTTCAATCTTTATTTCCGGGATATCTTCAAGTTCAACACTAATCCACAGGATATCAGTATATGTACAAACTATCACTTTACATAAATTGATTGCTTTTTTGCAAAAAAGGATGTGTGCGAGCGTGTGTGATCAACCTTTCCTCTTCATCCTGCACCACCTCTTTTCTCCTTCTCTTTCCTTTTCTCCTTCCTCTCCTCCAGCTCTTATTCCCCTACTTTCTCTTTCTCCCTAGCTTCTATTCCTCCTCCTTCTTCTCAAATTTCTTTTGGTTTGATCAAACTGAACAACGAGTCTTTCGAATTGGCGGGTAATAGCTAGGGGAGATGTGGAGCTTTCTGATAGGCTTCTTATCTATGAGCAATCAGATGCTATTGGACGTTCCCTATAAAATTCACAGCACATTCTATTACGATTCGAAACAGCTCTTCAAACCTTCCGACATGTTTCAGTGTGCAGAGAATAGGCCTAATCTTGCATTTAATAAGATGTACTGTGAGCAATGCTCACTAAGAATACCCCCCGCTTACCCAAATGGTGTTGTTAATAGGTATAAATTACCGCTTTCCTGAGTGTAAAAATATGGTATGCCTTTGTAGAAGAAAATAAAAGATATAGTCCGAACACAAATCCATGGCATAAACCTATAATTTTGACCTTGAGATCAAAGGTCAAAGTCATGAATGTACATGACACAGAATCTCATGCTGATACACCCATGTCTTATGGTATGACTATATCAATACCCTATAATCAATTTTGACCTTGAGGTCAAAGTTCAAGGTCATATAGAGGTCATGAAGGTACTCGACACATCGTACCATGGTGATACACTCATATGTCAAATATGATATACTTATGTCAAAGAACAAAAAAGCTATTGCCCTGACACGAATCCATTGTAAAAACCTTTAATTTTGACTTTGAGGTCGAGGTCATGAAGGTACATGACACATCGTCTTATGGTGATACGATACACTCATGTGTCAAATATGGTATGGCTATGTCAAAGAACAAAGAAGTTATGGCCCGGACACGAATCCATTGTAAAAAAAAAAAAACCTTTAATTTTGACCTTGAGGTCAAGGTCATATAGAGATCATGAATGTACTTGACGCATCGTCTCATGGTGATCTACCTGTGTGCCAAATATGGTATGCCTAAGTCAAAGAACAAAGAAGTTGTGGCCCGGACACGAATCTGCACAGACAGACAAAGTGATTCCAATATACCCCCCAGAACTTCGTTCGGAGGGTATATTAACTGTGGCGTAAAAATGTAGGCCTAGAAGCAGAGAGTGCACAAAACACGACATGCCACATGGATATACCCACAACACTGTAGTAGTCTTCCATTGACGCCTACTCTTCAACACGTCTGAGCTATATCCGCTCTGCCCTCCAATCACCCCCGTGTTATATATCTCTCTCACACACTCACAATGAGTATCCCCCCCTCTCTCTCTCACCAAATTCAATAAAAGAGAGAAAGAGAAATGTGCTTGAGTTAAATACTTTTTAAAATAATGGCTCCATTTTGAAAAAAAGTCAATTTAATACATGTATGAAAAGTGCTTCAGACCTATGGAGCTTAAAATTTATAGATTACCTTACTCAACCTCTTCAATTCTATATGTACTGTGTAAATTTTCCAATTTTGTAGCTTTTCAAATGTCTCGGACGACTGTTAATCCCCATTATTGAATTAATAATGGAGAAGTGTCACTTTGAATTAACTAAAGATTTACACCAATAAATGTTTCGTCTTCAGACCCTTCTTTAGACGTACGTCTTAACGTTCTAGGATGCACACAAACCGAGCAATTTTTTTAAATACCAGTGAAAATACGGATTTTAGCAACTCAGGCAATTTTCGGCTCGATTTTGTGTTCGAACCCGCAATGCTTTCTTTTTCGGGTCGCGCTCTGTACATATCTAGTGGTAATCAGTACTGCTTGTTGTTTTAAGGTAATGGAAACTACAGTCATGGAACTATTGATATATGCATCATCTGCATCTCGGTAACGCCAACTTACTATTGAGAATAAATTCCGTGTATACCCTCATGAATCGCACTTAAGACATTACAAGGGGCAGATGAAATTATTTCCCATTTGAAACACGTTTTTATTTAAATTCATACATACTCACAAAGAGTCAAGCAACAAAATACAGGGCTTAAAATGGTGATAAAACTTGGTCTGCTGAAAGCACAATTTACGTATTGTCAATAATTGGTCAAATTGTTTCTTTAGAGCGACCGTTCTCGAGTCTGTAACACTTTAAAGATAACTTCTATCACCATTTTCTGCTCTGCTATAGCGATTCTCTTGTATAGGGTAATCAGGTTTGTTGATTTTTATGACATTTCGTTCTGTGAGGCTTGTACTTCAAGAGTGATCATGGAGATGCGACATTTTTTGTTTAGACCAATCGTTCTAGAGTCTATCACAATTTATAGATCCTTTCTATTGTAATATTCGGCCTTGCTACAGCGATTTTTGGGGGTATTCTGACGTTATTTTGTCACAAATGAGAGATATATCTTTTTAGCTTGCTTAGAACATATCAACTTTTTGTGTGTACGTTGGTCGATATTTCTGAAAATAAACAGTTTAAATGAGAAATGACGTCTTCCACAGGTGAAAAAAAACATTTGTAGTTTACAAATGGGATATGTGGGTACCGTAACAGAAATCACTGCTGCAGGCATGGAGAATGCGATAGATCTGTAAAGTGAAGATAACGAACAGTCATAACTCCTACATGTATAAGGATAGGTAAAGATACCGAACAGTGATCAATCTCACAACTCCTATAAGCAATACAAAATAGGGAGTTGGGCAAACACGGACCCCATGACACACCAGAGGTTGGATCAGGTGCATAGGAGGGAGTAAGCATCCGCTCTCGACCGGTCACAACCACCGTGAGCCCGATATCTTGATCAAGTAAACAAGAGTTATCCGTGGTCAAAATCAGTGTGACAAGAACGGCCCAACAATCGGTATGAAATACGTCAGACAGCATTTGACCCAATGATAGGTTGTATTGGCAAGCTAAATCGTTATAACGACAATAGAATTTGCGAAATGTTGACTTTAAACGAGACTGTTGGAACCCCTGCACCATCAACTTGTTTGTCAGTAGCCTGCTTCGATTTAAAAACTGACCATACGCAGAATAAGCTCTTGCGTATCGAAGCAGTTGAGAGATATAAACACCATATGCAGGTGATAATGGCATATTGCTAAATAAATATGGGAAGTTGACGATGGAGAAGCTGAAATAATCCCGTTTGTTATAAAGTTGAGTTATTAGTTTGCCGTTAATATATACTTTCAATAAAATATCTAAGTTTGAAGCAGAAGTTGGTGACTCTGTGGTGTCTTTTATTTCGAGTTCACTGGGATATATTATATCGAACCGACGTATGAATGGAAATTATTATTGTTATTAGATGATACGTCGTCATTATATCTAAATGTCGAATTGAAGACCACATCAAGATATATTTTCTTCTCACGTAAAAGTTTCGTGAATAAATTCTGCTTCATAGGAATATAAAAACAGGTCAGCTGACAAAGGAGCACAATTCGTGCCTATATAATGTAACAAGTTAGTATTAATGTCATTTAGGTATACTAAGAATAAGAAAGGTTATAGTACAGACCCTTGGGGTACTCCTGCTTCAGTACCCTTATATGTAGATGAGTAACCATCTAAGACTACTTTCGGAGCTATACCACTTGTATAGTTCCCAATCTAATGATGCAGATTACCAGGGGACTCCTAGGCACCTGATCCCACCTCTGGTGTGTCCAGGGGTCCGTGTTTGCCCAACTATCTATTTTGTATTGCTTGTAGGAGTTATGAGATTGATCACTGTTCGTTATCTTCACCTTGCATTACCTTGAATACAATTTTGTCTTAAGAAATAGGCACGTTTACTCCGGATCCCCGCCTGCATTTTCAACTCGTATATTTTAGATGCTTACTCCTCCTAGGCACCTGATCTCACCTCTGGTGTGTCATGGGGTCCGTGTTTGCCCAACTCCCTATTTTGCATTGTTTAACTCCCACAAGGAATACAAATTAAAGAG
Organism: Ostrea edulis; assembly: GCF_947568905.1. Lineage (NCBI taxonomy): Eukaryota > Metazoa > Mollusca > Bivalvia > Ostreida > Ostreidae > Ostrea > Ostrea edulis. The sequence goes on along the minus strand of NC_079167.1, from coordinate 12,036,424 downwards.
TTCGACAAATACGGCGCCGGACATCTCTGCTATAGTGGACGATGATGTAATTATGTTCCCCAAACGAAATTTGGGAACATAATGGTTTTACTCTGTTTCTTTTTATTATTATTATTCTTTCTTTCTCCTTGTGACTTTTTTGTCCACGAGTGTTCTCGGAAACTACTCAAGGGATCAAGATGAAACCTTTTTAGGATGTTATAGCATATGTAGATGTGCGGAACGAATGTCATTTTCTCTGAAAATGCATGCATGTGCATGAACGTACATTAGACTTTTTGTTTACAAATTTTGGAATGCGTCTAACTGTTTTATTTTTCAATGAAATCGTTTGATATTTATATCGTAGGTGAAACTTGAGACCCTTTACTGTTTGGCATGGTCAAAATTTAAATTTTGCACGTGCATGCACGTGTGTTTCAATTTGATTGGGTAATACAAAAACGCCTATAACTTTCATGTCCAAAAAGGAAAATTCATCATATTTATAGGATAGGTATGCATACCAGATATTTACAGATTGATGTATTGAAAATTGCAAACGTGCATGCGCACGCACGTGCATTGTCTTTTGAAGGTTCAATTCCTTCAATGACCATAACTTTTTTATTTTTTTTCAAAATCATTTGAAACTTGGGTTGTATGTGTATTTTGTGATTATCAACAAACATATATAGTCATAATTACTGTGCAGCACGTGCATGCACGTATGCTGAAATCTGATTGGACGATTTTCAAATCGCCATAACTTTCTTTTAAATGATGGAAACAATATGAAATTTATACTGTAAGTATCTATCAAATGTCTATTGAGTGACATCAACATTGATGCTCAGTCATACTCACGTGAGCGTGTATTCACGTGCATAGCTTTTCTGTCATTTTCGGGGTACTAAAATGGCCATAACTATTGAATTAAAAACTCAAATGAATTCAAATTTACCCTGTAGATGTATGTTATAAATGCCTATGGAATGGTATCAACAAATATTTCATTATCAAAATCGCCTGCGCTTGCATTGTAATTTTTAACTTCAAGTATTGGTCTATAACATTTTTAGATTGCAATCAATACATGTAGGTTTGAAATTTAGGTTGTGGATATGTTTTGGGCCTCTACATTCATTGATGTGTCAAAATCACTTCCATGCACGCGCATGTACGTGTGTTTAATTCTCATAGGACGATTTTGAAATCCCCATAACTTTATTATAAATGAGGTAATCAATATAAAATTTATGTAGTAAGTATATAGTTCAAATGTCTATTGAATAGCACCAACAAAATTGCTGTGTCATACTCACGTGCACATGTATTTATTTTGGTCCTCGTAGTTTTCAGTTGCTGTTAATTTCTCGTTTTTCTTTGAACTGTTGTGAAACCTCTCTTGCAGTCATTTAGTAAAACTTGTAATGTATCGACAAGGGCAAATTATTCACCAGCACGTGCGTGTGCGGGCTTGCACGTGCGTAGAATTTTCAGATGTCTATAACTGATTTGTTTTAACTTGAAATGAGCTGGACATTATAATTTAGTTATATATTCAGACTTTTCACATATTCATATGGTCAAAACCACTGGGTACTGAAACAAATGACACCACTTTCTAAATGAGGGAATGTTTGGGGAACATCTGTAACGGTCCCCGTTACAATAAGTACTAGTTACACTGTACATATGTAGTTCGAAAAGTCATTAACATCTGATTTAGGAGGTCTGCAGTAGGCTGTTGATTTAAATTCAAATAAAACTGTAAATATTGATTTTAATCGAAAATCAATGTCCTTCCCCACAATCCATTTTGGGACTAACGGTGAACCAATTATGAAATGTGACAAGCATGCTCATCTAGGCCTTCAATTTCAGTCTTATGGATTGATTGATTGTGTTTTCTGCCACCCTCAACAATTTTTCAGTTATCTGGTGGCGCCCAGTTTTTATTAGTGGAAGAGATAACCCAGATACAATGTACCTGGAAAGACACCACCGACCTTCCGAAAGTAAACTGGGAAACTTTCTCACTTACCGGCGCGAGCGGGATTCGAACTCGCATCGACGGAGGTGAGAGGCCGTGTGATTTTGAGCGCGATGCTCTAACCACTTGACTACGGAGAACCTCCAGTCTAATGGCAGTTGGTCATCACATATTCAAGGAATTTACCAAAAAAGCATGCAAACTTCTCAATATTTTTAGAATGCTTAAATACTTAGTAGAGACTCCCTTATGCAAGGTGAAGATAACGAACAGTGATCAAACTCATAACTCCTATAAGCAATACAAAATAGATAGTTGGGCAAGCACGGACCCCAGAACACACCAGGGGTTGTATCAGGTGACTAGGAGGAGTAAGCATCCCCTGTTGACCGGCCACACCCGCCGTGAGCCCTATATCCTGATCAGGTAAACGGAGTTATCTGCAGTCAAAGTCAGTGTGCCAAGAACGGCTTAACAATCGGTATGAAACACGTCAGACAGCATTTGACCCAGTGATAGGTTGTATTGAGGAACTAGATCGTTATAACGACTGTAGAATTTGCGAAATGCTGACTTAAATCGAACAGTGATCAATCTCACAACTTATCAAAATATATTTTTCTTTCATTGGACCAGTACTAGAATATACTGATGTTGTGTGGGATGGATGTAGCGTATATGATACAAAATTATTAGATGTACAAGTTGAAGCAGCACGAATAATTGCGGGAATGAGATATATAATTCTTCAAGAAGTAAACTGTATACTGAATTGTGATGGGAACCTTTAGAAATCATAAGATACCATAGGCTTATTCTCTCCTATAAAATCATAAATGGAAATACTCCGAACTATCTAGTAGAGATGTTAGAATGTTGTAAATCATCACATCAGAATTACAACCTTAGGGCCATTAAGACTTATATTGTTCCTCGGATTAGAACGTCAACAAGGCCGTGATTAGTTATTTATATGCAAACATCTTCCGTTAGTACATATTCATCATGTGTGTTCAACTTATGGCCACCAGAGGTACATGTAGAGTGGGATTATAATTGGGAGTATATAGGAAGACCTTAAAATCTTATTCTCAAGAGGAACAGGGCCATGATCAGTCGTATTACAGGTTATATTCAATGATCGCCAGGAAGTGCTCCTTCAATTTGTTTTTCGATTTGTGGTCCCTGGAGCTAGCTAGAGTAGTACCACAGTAGGGGTTGAAGTTTTGCATGGGGATATGTAATAAAGTCTTTAAATCCTCTCGGAAACGACTTGGCTATGATTAATCATGCTGATAGGTAAATCATCCTCGAGTTATACAGATCCCTCTTTCTTATCATGGTGCTGGAGGGTAGGGTGATTCCACAACAGGGGGTTCTTTTTTTTTATACATTGCATTACATGTATATGGGAAATAATTTTTGATCTTTTCAAGAACGTCGTGGTTAGTTCAGGTAGTGCAAATTCAAGTTTGATCAAATCAATGTCTAAGGAGTATGTATGGGTCACAGTACGGATTTAAAGTTTTATAATCGGAAACAATTGAAAAATTATTGTTATATTTAATAAAAAAAAAAATCAAATTCTGCAAGATCCACAAATTTATATGCTAATCCATGTATCGAATAAACTACCTTGAATAAATATGAAAATTTAAAAGACCAGATACTTTCCTTTATTCATATGTTACAAAACAATATGTCACAGCTTGATGATGGGTGCTATGTGTGTACGTACCTTAAGTAAAGTTCTACAACCCCAGGAACTTTCGTCATGGTTGCTAATCAATGTCACAAAACAAACATCTGAATAAAAAGACATTATATAACCTTCTCACGGAAGTATTATGTACCGTTTACGGTATTTTGTGATTTCTGAATATGTGTGCATTTTGAATGAAAGTAAATGATCAGTCTAATGAAAATCAGATCCAGGGCTACCAATATTATAAAATGGAAAATAGTAAGGCTGGGGTCAGCCCCCCCCCCCCCCCCCGGCGCTGAAGATCTTTTATGATTGATTGATTATTGTTTAACGTCCCTCTCAAGAATATTTCACTCATATGGTGACATCACCACTGCTGGTGAAGGGCTGCAAAATTTAGGCCTATCCTCGGCACTTATGGCCATTGAGCAAGGAGGGATCTTTATCGTGCCACACCTGTGTGACACAGGACCTCGGTTTTTGCGGTCTTATCCGAAGGACCGCCCCAAAGGGTACTGAGGACCTATTCTAACCCGGATCCTCACGGGATAGATCTTTTATGAATAAATGAGATAAATATGTAACCTGAACAATTTTAGGCACATTTCAAGTCCAAATTTAATTAATTATTATGCATTTTACAACTGCAAAAGATCAAATACATCTTTTATTGATTTTACTTTCTAAAACTTGTGTAAAGAATATTGTTACATTAGTACAATATTATATAATTATACAGTTACTGTGTAAGTTATTCTGGCAAGGTTTTATATATATATAATTTTAGTTACTGAATCAGTTATTCTGGTAATTTTTATAATTTTTGCCGCCGTGAGAGATGTTGGAAGTTTTTCAAACAGATTGTACACTTATACAAACTATTTCTGACTTTGAAAGGAATATATGTTTATAGTGTACTTGCATATTGTTCTTTGAATTTATAGCTCAATTAGGTTTTCTTCTTTGGGGGAATAATGTTGTTATTTCCATCAACACATGCTTTACGTTTAGTAGCAGTTGCCATATTGTTTATTTCAAAGCATTAAAATGATCGAGACTCTGTATAGATATAGACTATGCAAACAAACGTAGTAACGACTATAGCTTGTTTATTATAAAAGTAAAAACCAATGACGGACAGCTCTAAAAATTTCGAAATGTCAAATAAGCGAAAATCGGAAGATGTACAGTGAAATCGTAAGGCGTAATCGTAAGCCTTACGCCAAAATCGTGAGGGTTGGCAGCTCTGCAGATCCTTTGATCAACTCACGTAGCGATCTACGTGAGCGAATCAAAGGGTCTGATTTTAATCAGATTGCTGTAAACTCCTTTATATCCAGATCAATGAAACGTCGAAGATTTTAACTAAGGATTGCTCCATTTAAGTGATCAAGAAGGAAGGCTTTACTGCGTGTGTGACCAGTCAAGAAGCGCTGCTTACTCTTTCTAGGTACCTGATTCCATCGCTGGTGTACACAGGGGTCCGGTGCTTGCCCGACTTTAAATTTTGTATTCCTTATAGAATTTATGAAATTGATCATTGTTCGTTATCTTCTCCTTTATTTCATTCAGTTGTTTGGGTGATGGCAGACAAATGATAATAATTAATTTTAGTCTAAATACATCAAAATATCGATGCAACTTATTTATACGGTGCTTCAAATAGCAAGCCTTTAAAATCAATTCGATAATGGTAGAAATGAATCCCATTTAATCGTAGGTATCGGGGTAAAATTTATCGCATAGAATTTTCAAAAGACCATGTGTTGGAACTTATTGCTGATAATAAAATTAATTCTTTACATGCAAGGAGTCTCACATAAATCAAAACGTTTCCTGGTATGGCCTTATCAATCTCACCATCTTCAATGCTTTGTAATGAAGTATATCGACTTTTGATATTCTGAAACGTTATTTTGTCATCTATCAGAACTGTGAAAAATTATGTCACTTTTCCTGAAAGAAAATCGCGCTTCTTCACATAAAGGTATCCTGTGGCAGTTCAATTATAATGGAAAATATGAAGGAAATCCGTGTAGGAAAGTCACCTGATGTGCAATGAGTGTGTGATTAATTGTTATATTTCTTTGTTGAATTTGAGAATTTTTCTCTGCTATTGGAACGCCACTACACGTGAAGGTGAGAGCAAAGTCCTACGGGTTTTGAACTATGCACGACATCCAATGCATTAGTCATGAGGGTTCTTTGTAGTACCCACGCATACTGTGGCTCAGGACCTACATTTATAAGGTTACATCCGGAAGGCCAGTGACTCTTGTTTTCCCAAGCCCTAATTTCAGGACAATTACTACCTATCAAGATAAAGATTTGAACCTGGGACATTCCAGTTGCCAAACTAACGTCCTAACATCTAGACCACCACAATCGAATAAACAGCTGTATACATGTATACAAAAAACGAATAACAAATAGTGACCAATCTCATAAATAATACAAAATTAAGATTAGGGCAAAGACGGACTCCTGGACACACCAAAAGTGAGATCAGTTGTAAGCATCACCTGTTCTCAACCACCGTGAGTCTTCTACCTTGATCAAATAAACGGAGCAATCCGTAGTCAAGATCAGTAAATAAAGAACGGCTTAACAATTAGAATGGTATTCGACAGGCTGTATTTGCAAATAAGATCATTATCATAACGACCATAGAATGTATGAAATATTGACTTCAAACAAGTCTGTTGAATCTCCCCTAACATCATAAACAAGCGCCCTAAACACCAGTCCATTAGCGAAGTCAAAAATATAATGATGAATTTTATTAACTTCTTCACCTTACAGTATGTTATAGAACAATAAAGCATAACAATCGAAAAGAAAATGAATCAATGCTTTACCAACAGAATACCCTATTGTAACAATATTGAGCTACTTTATTAAGCTTTTGTAAATATTATCAAATTCACATCAGAATTGGTTGCTGTATAATATCTACAACATAACTCAAGATTCAAACGAGGTGTGTTGAAGACAAAAAAGTGAGAGAGAAAAAAACAAAAAACTATGGGCATATTCATTTAAATTTTTTTTTGGCTTTGCAAGTATATGGGAAACAGCTAGACTTGAACACGTTTGTATGTACAATTGAAAACGTTCGTCTGAATTCAGTGAAAGATGATAATTACATTCTCTAAATAAGATTATCATTAATAAATGTAGAATAGAGGCTCCGTCATCAAAAGGTATCAACCAGGACCCATTTGTTCAAAACATTGGTTACGTTTAACTGACAGTTAACGTCTAGTTCTCACTATATGAATTTAAGAGTTAATGACAAACTGTTAGTTAATGTTAACTAACCTTCGTGTAACTGGGTCCTGAATATAACAAGTTAAAATTGATACAACTTCTCACAACACTGATTGATGGATGTTAGATAGATGTAGATATAAATGTTTACTTTATTTACTGGATTGTCTTCCGAATTTAACTGTCATTGTCATCGAAGTTTGTCGTGACACTGGTATGTCACCATATTTAAATCGTGAAGATCTTAAACAACAGAAGCATTTCTTATAGAATGCTCGAAAGGCATTTTTAAATTTTCTGTTCATCCAAAAGTAAACAAATGGATTGTAACATGAATGGCTGGCGGACACCACTTCACAGGCGATCCAAATATACCGGAAATTTTTCACATTGACAAATATGTCTGGATTTTCATCTGTCGCTAGTTGGAGGGCATGGAGTGGAAGCCAACAGACAGCGTACAGAAGAACCACGACAATCATCATTTTCACCATCTGTAAAAACAAGAAAATGAAAATGTCTCACAAATTCGTTTCTTTTCATTTATCGATAGCACTAAATTAAGAAACAGTTGGGTTTTTTTTGGGGGGGGGGGGTTCTCATAAACGAAGAAGTGTCAAACAAATATTTTATATTTAACAATGTCGGCCATGATATCCACATCATAAACTCCCCATGGCTTTATCCTTTCTTTTTTAATTGTGCTGCTTTGCTTTAAAATATTCTCGAGACATCGCATGCAAGGAAACTTGTCAAATAAATTCTGAGAATTTTCAGATCAATGATGGATTTTCATGATTAAGTGTCTGTAAGCAGGCAGATGCATAACAGAAATGGAATGCATCTTAATACTGTTAGCAACATTGACGTTTAAAAGTATAGAGGAAATAACAGACACACAGTATAGGCTTATATTTGATATACGAAACGAGATTTTTTTTTTTTCGATTTCCTGATCAAGATATAAGGCCCACGGCGGGTGTGACCGGTCGATAGGGGATTCTTACTCCTCCTAGGCACCTGGTGTCCATATTTGCCCAACTCTCTATTTTGTATTGCTTATAGGAGTTATGAGACTGATCACTGTTCGTTATCTTCATCTCTCCACTTATTGCATTGATGGATCCAGGATTTCAAAATAAAATGTCGCGTTTAAGGTTTCAGCTTATCGCTATATTGAAATTCTAAAAACCTTTAAAACTCTTTTTGATATAAGCCCCACGGCGGGTGTGACCGGTCGATAGGGGATTCTTACTCCTCCTATGCACCTGGTGTCCATATTTGTCCAACCCTCTATTTTGTGTTGCTTATAGGAGTTATGAGATTGATCACTGTTCGTTATCTTCACCTCTCCACTTATTGCATTGATGGAATAAAACGTCACGTTTAAGGTTTCGGCTTATCGCTATATTGAAATTTTAAAAACCTTTAAAACTTTTTTGTATAATATCAAAGCAAGATTTGAATTTAAGGAGAGGGGAGTTGAGTAAACTTGGTGGTCTCGGGTTTAGGAACGCATAAATTCATTAGATTAGATTACGGAAATGCATTGTTTTATGGTGTTCATTCTAAACACACCAGCAAACTTCAGAGGGCACAAAACACAGCTGCAAGATTAATAACACCCTCAAAAATATCCGACCATTTTACTCCTGTTCTAATAGATCTCCACTGGCTCCCAGTTGAATACAGAATTCAATATAAGATACTTCTTCATACTTTCAAATCTCTCAACATCCTATCTTCAGTTTACATAAAGAATATCCTTACAGTTTACAATCCAACACGATCACTAAGATCCGAATCTCTGCATCTTCTCCAGGTACCTCGGACACGTACGAAAACATAATTATGGAGATCGACGTTTGGACAAGGCTACATCGAGTCTCTGGAATTCTCTGCCTTTTAAACTCAGACAATGTACTTCATTGTCTAATTTTAAAGTGGACCTCAAAACACATCTCTTTAGATTAGCTTTTAATTTGTGATTATTTTTATATATTTAGTGCTCTTACATACAGCTCTTACAGTGTTGTTAACAAAAAAAAAACCTAACCTGCTGTTTGTTATTATACCTATGTCCTTTTTATGTATTTTATTATTCCTAAGTGTTGTTTTAAATTGTTTCATATGTTATTAGGGTAATCATATCATATCACTATATATCAATAATAATATTTATGCATTTTAATTCTGACACTGAATATTTTATTCACATGTATGTGCACATCGATTTTATATTATCTTTTCTTTCACATTGGTAAAGCGCTTTAGAGAACTAATGTTGATAGGGCGCTATATAAATCTTTTAATTACAATTACAATTCACCACACTTGCATATACAACTTCTAAAATGACAAAAAAAGGTCTGTCATTTTCGCGACCCAAAGATGTATAATGCGTTAGTTGTCTCAAACACTCTTTACTAGCTAAGACGGGGGTCTACCTAATAAAGCAATGACAAGCACGGACCCCCATCCCCCCACCCCACCCCACTCTCTTGCGTGGAGAAAATATGAAGAAAAGAAGAGGAAAACAATACATCATTCGATCAACTTCTCATAGATCTTAAATTTCAACCTCATTCATTGAGAATTCTAGGGTTTCTGAAAATCTAAATTCAAACCATGCAGATATTTGGCATAATATAAAGGGCGTGGTACATTGTATAATTTCGTTTTACGGAGGACCGGGTTCCCAGAGTGGGATGTCTTGGAGCCCGGACTGATCACTAGATATGAGTATTTCCCTTTTTGTAGAAGAAGCAACTTTCTATGATGTCAAAAAGTCTAGTCTTTAATTTTTCGTGAGGAATGGTCGTGTAAAATGTTGAAAAGTCATACGTTTTGATGTTGTTGATTTGAGAAAAGTTTTGCGATTTCAAATTTACTAAGAGTTCTTTAGAATTTTTTAAAACCAATTTTGTTCTCAATCTGTAATAAAATATCAAACATGGGATGATTCTAAAATAGGACACCGGTTGTAAATGAAAAAAGTTATCTTTTCCCATGCTTGATCGGCAACAATGCAGACAGTTTGGATTATTTTCGTCTATAGAACTCATTAAATGTAATATGAACGGATTGGACTACGTTATACTTGTTTTAGGAAATATTTAACGCCCTTTGAATAGGGAGATTCGATCTGTTTCTTGGAACTAAGGTGATTTCGAGCTTTGTTGACAACCGGTGTCCTATTTTCGAGACATCCCTTGTTAGATATTTATATACTAGATCGAAAACAAAATGGATAATAAGTCCCTCTGGGTACATTGTGAAGCTCAGCAAAACAGTAATTATAAAATGGTTTAAAATATTAATTTATTCATGTAAAAAGATCGGGATAGAGCCCGGGGGCCAAAATTATTGATTTCTGTATTGAAAAACACATAATACATAACATCTTCGATAGCCAATGGTTTACGGAGCGGATTGTAAATCCTTGGCTAGCGAAGACGATTACATAGCGGATATCGAGGTGGTGGGGTAAATATATATTAATCATAAAAGGGGGTGGAGGAGGATCCGGGAACGAAAAGAATTCTTCGTTTTAATATTGTAACGTTATGGAGTCAAATTCGGGGGATTGAGGAGGATATGACAACCCCATCCTTGCTGGGTCCTCTCGTGATAATTTGCTGGATACAAAAACTTCCGGTGGCGGTGTCCCCGAAATAGGGCTTCACTGACACTGAATAAGACACTCTTCCTGCAAACCCTTGATGAAACTTCCGACTTGTGGAACCCATTATAGCTCAGTCGTTACAGCGTTCAATTCGTGACCGTGTTGTGGATTCGAGTTCCATTCGTGTCTTAACCGCATCAAACCCAAGATATGAAAATAGATAGTAACTGCTCCTTCACGAAATGTAGGGGAAGTAGCGGGTGTTTTAGATGAGGCCTTAAAATCCGAGGTCCTGTTTTGCATCAGACACGATAAAACTAATCACCGCTACTGCCCAAAACACGCTGATGAGCTCTGAATTGATACGAGTGAAATATTCTCGAATGGATGCAAAGCAAACATGTACATACAAACCCTCTAGAACCCAAGGACGACGTTTTAATACGCCCGTCAAAGACGGGACGTATATGTTTTATGGTATGGCGTCGTTCGTCTGCGAGTCCCGGACCTTGTAGGCAAAATACGAAATGAACTGTAAGCTCCAGGATCTTATATTTGGTACATATGATCAACATGGTGAAAGGAAGATGCCTAATTGTTTCCAAAGGTCAAGGTCGTAATATCACTAAGTAGTAAAACCTTGTAGACAGGATACAGATCAAACCGTAAGCTCCAGGATTTTACAACTTAGTACATTTGATCCCCATGATGAGAGGAAGGTGCCTTTGTTTCTCAAAGCAAAGGTCGTAATATCACTTAATAGGAAACTTGGTAAGTAGAATACATACCAAACCGCGAGGTCCAGGATCTTGCAACTTGGTACATTTGGTCACCATGATAAGAGGAAGATGCCTATTGTTTATCAAGGTCGTAGTATTACCTTGTATGCAGGATACAGATCGAACCGTAATCCCAGGTTCTTACAGCTTGTTACATCACCATGGAAAGAGGAAGGTGGCTAGTGTTTTTCAAGGTCAAAGGCCAAGGTCGTAGAATCAGAAAACTTTGTAGGTAGAATGGGGCTAGAACTGTAAACCTTGTTACACATACTCCTCATGCAAAGTAGAGGATGCGTTTTGTTCTTCAAGGTCAAAGTCGTAGTATCGCTTAGTAGGAAACCTTGTAGGCAGGATACAGTTAGGGCTAGGATCGTCAAACGTGGTACACATACACCTTATGCCACGCGGAGGATGTCTATTGTTACTCAAGGTCAAAGGTCATATCACTTAGTAGAAAAACCTTTTTTTACGGATACAGATATTACCCTGAAATTTTGTTACAACCTCCCACTCAGAGAAATACATAATCCGTTCACACTTCAACTTGATTGGTGCACAGTGATCTACTTTAGGGCTAAAACTAAGTCAAATAGTTTTCTGGGAAAAATTTCATCATGGATACAGATATTGCAGTGTAGGTCTAACGAGCTTATGTTGTACCGTTGGTGATACTTTTGTTTGAACCCGTGATACAATCCCTGTAACAATGAAAAAGTTATTATAAACAAAAAGTAAGCATTCCCTGTTGACCGTTTAAACCCACCCTGAATTCTATGAACAAAGTAATCCGTAGTCAAAATTAGTATGTAAAGAAAGGCCTACCAATTTGGTTTGAAACACGTTAGAATAATTTTGGTTTCCAAATCTGTTCCTAGCTTAAACGCCCAGAAATTCTAATCGAGTAAATTTCACTTTATGAATTATCTCATGCCGTCCTCAAGCATTCTAGTGTATGTTATACATTGTACAATGCATGTTTGAGGCAGTTTTAATTCACACACAATCATAGGCGTAGCTTGGGCTCGAATATTACCGAGGCAGGGGCAGAAGCTATCGACATTTTAACAACGTAAAAGATGGGTTTTTTTTTTTTTACCGAGGCAGCTGCCTCGGTTGCCTCAATGGAAGCTACGCCACTGACAATACAAATTGATTTCAACGTTACCTTAACTCTTATGAACATATTGCATCACATTATTTATAATCATTTTGAATTTTCGGCATTTGTATGAGATTCCTCTGATGTTTCAACATTGAAAGTCCAAATATAATGTGCTCAGTCCAAAAAAAAAAATTATTTTCGGGATATTACAATTTGTTAAAAAATCAATATATGCATCCAGGGGTGCATGAGCCGAGTTGCATGGGATACATTGTAAAGTCAGGAATGATATGGCATATTTATAATTGTGAAGAACTAATTTCAGTTTAAACTTTTCGAGTTACTGTCCTGAAACCATATTTGTCTGAAGTTTCCAATCTATTTTCGGTCACTGTGACCTTGACCGTTGACCTTTTTTCTCCAAAATCAATAGGGTCCTTGCTTTGCTGGTATCCAACAATATATCCAAGTTTCATTTGATTCAAATTTTAAAAAAATTGAATTATCCTCCGGAAACCAAAATGTTTTGGAATTTTAAATCTATTTTTGGTCACTGTGACCCTGTCCTTTGACCTATTTTTTCCAAAATCAATAGGTCTTCCTTACCTGGTACATAATAATATCTTTAAGAATCATTTGATTCGGATTTAAACTTTCTGAGTTATCATCCGGAAACCAACTATTTCTGAAATTTTCATTCTATATTCGGTCACTGTGACCTCGACCTTTTTTCTCCAAAATCAATAGGGGTCTTCCTTACCTGGTACCCAACAATATATCAAAGTTTCATTTGATTAGATTGTAAACTTTTTGAGTTATCATCCGGAAACCAATTGTTGACGCCCGCCCGTTGCAACTCGGGCTAAAAATAAAAATTGATTTGTTTGATGTACTCCGACCGACCCGTCAAAATCGCCCCGACCCGATAATTTTGTTCGGTTCCTTGAAGTTTCTATTTTTTTTATTCCGGGAAAATATAGATCGTTCGCATTTATTTTACACTTTGGTTTCGTATGCAAGGTGAAGATAACGAACAGTGATCAATCTCATAACTCCTACAAGCAATACAAAATAGATAGTTGGGCAAACACGGACCCCTGGACACACCAGAGGTGCGATCAGGTGCCTAGGAGGAGTAAGCATCCCCTGTTGACCGGTCACACCCGCCGTGAGCCCCATATCCTGATCAGGTAAACGGAGTTATCCGCAGTCAAAATCAGTGTGCCAAGAACGGCTAAACAATCGGTATGAAACACGTCAGACAGCATTTGACCCAATGCGAGGTTGTATTGACGATCTAGATCGTTATAACGACCATAGAATTTGCGAAATGCTGACTTCAATCGAGACTGTTGAAATCCCTGTACCATCAACTTGTTTGTCAATAGCTTACCTCGATTTAAAAACTGACTATACCCAGAACATAAATCATTTCACCAAAACGCTTTAAAGATTCACAATATCCATACAATGTTGCAAACACCTAAACTACATCGATGTCAGATGTTCATTAGAGCATGGCGGGAATTGTCAGAAAATGGGAGAAGCAACACTATGTTTTTCCGTCTTTACAACCGAGAGGGTGCTAGTAAAAATACTATAAAACGTGTCTGTAAACGCTCTTGGGACAGTCAACGATTTCACCGTTGGATATACGGACACTATTGATACTGCGTGTCAATTTAACAATAAACTTAGTATGTATTCCTGAAAATAAATACAGATGCCAAGTGTCGCCAAAAGACTTCGACTGAAGAAAGGAATGCATTCACAGTTTTGATGCCTTCATCAGTGACAAACACGAAATGTCCTCTGAAAATATCAGAAGACGGTGCTAGATTTACACGTAAGTCAGAAATATTATGTATATGTAAGTAATAGATAAAATGTACTAGACAGATTCTTCGCTAAAATCAGATACGTATAAAATATGCAGTATGCCTTGTAACTTTAATGCCTGTCACTGTCAGACAAAGAAAATAGATGCAGTTTAACCCCTTCTCTACCGTACCGGTCAATTTGACCGGTGGCGCGTAAAAACGGGACAGCGCAAAAGGAGTGCCTCTAAATCTTTCAAACTACGGTCATAAGATATATGATCTATATATCATATTTTTGGAAATTTTCTCTATTTTTTAACTATGTAAAAATCAGTTAAGTAAATAAAGCTATTAAATTAATAAAAGCATTTAAAGCGAAAGATGGCTTCGTCTAAATATGAAGCAACGCTTTGTCGCAAGGCCATTTTCTCCCTCGATACGATTTTTTTAATCTCCCGTATGAATGTACTATTTTTTATATTTTTGAAAAGCATATATTCCCTGCTTTCAGAACATATAAAAATTATTTCTAATACCTGGCAAAGTTATAAGAAAATAGCTATTTTTTGCACATGTACGCTTTCTTACAATTTTATTTCTCAATGTATAAACAGATCGGCGTTTTACCAATATTCATATATGGAAATAGGGAAAAGTAAATACAGCCTGTAAAAGTACAGGAAATTGTCTTTTTGATGGGCCCTTATTCGTGTTGTAATTCTTGTTAGTTTTTATATTACGATAAAATGAAATTGGGACATGCTGCGCGGTTTTCTTTAAAATTAGCGATAAAACGTCGGTGCTGAAAGCGATCGACGCGAATCGCACAATAAAGTTGTGAAAACTATTTGTATTGTCCTCTGTTGGTAATATGAATACTTTTTGATACACTAAAACAATATACATATATGTATGAAATAATCAGCCAGGTATTATCTGCTTTTTTCAACAACAAAAAAGAAGTATGAAAACCATTATTGGTAAATAACAGTTACACCACCTACTTGTATTGTAACTTCATAAAACACCTAATGAAAATGTTACATCGGTAGAGTAGTGAATAAAAAAAAATACTTCAAATTCAGATATAAACGTTATGTAATATTTATTCGGTATAGAAATAATTTTTTTTGCCAAACAAAGAAAACAAAAAGACCAGTCTCTGCATATTGTATATATAATACTTTTCCCCCCGTGATCCCGATCGCGGCCGCGGGGTTTTCTGAAAGTGTCCACGGGCAACACACGTGTTTCCGTTTCAACGAAAACAACAACACAACAAACGCTTGTATTGTATTTTACATCTTGAAAACGACCTGATGTCAGATGAAGAAGTCTGAAGATACCTTGGATATTCTGTTGCAGGATGACCCAAACGATCATGCATTCAGTATAAACATGTAAGTTGATGTAGCCACATTGGCCGACTAGTAGAAAAAAACGTTCGCGGTTATGTCATGTTATGAAAAATGCACGATTAATATATTAACCGCGATATGATGCCATAATTTGTCGTTTCATGAAAGAAAATATTTATATTTTATGATATCTAAACCAAGTGTATAACACCCAATTGTTTATTAAGAGCTGAACATATCTGACATCAATTAATCTGTCCTGGCCCGGCATTAATCAGTCTGACCCCCCCCCCCCCCCCCCCCTTTGGTATCTCCTCACCTGACGCGCGAGTGTAAGAAGAGGGTGGATTTAGTGTACGATGAGAAAAGGGTGGGATGGTTTTAATCAGACTGGGCATTCATGACCATTGGTGCGGAGGCTATTTTCCAAGATTTTCTACGTTTATAAAATTTTTTATCTTCTATGAAAAGAAAACACAATCTGTTAGGAAAGCATATATTGCATTATTGTATTATCGTAATAATATAATTTATTACCGTAATTTGAGGTTTTTCTTCATATTGTAACAGAAATAAAAACAAAATGTGTGTTTGGGACAAAAGGTGTGTGCGTGGGGGGTGGGGTTGTTAACATCAATCAAAATCTGGTTATGACAGGCTATTGAAAAAGCATTTAATTATATGATCCATACATGCTGGTGTGCTATGAGCTGATGGGCATGTGCCCATTTCTTGCTTAGCTTTTCTCTAATTTCGACTAAATCCACACCCCATCAGAGTACCATGCCAGGGGATTTAGACACTGTGTACAATGAAGAACCAATTCAATTCTACTTTAAATCTGGGGCCATTCAATTTCCCTCAGAGGCACAATATTTTCGCTGGACACTGTATATTTTAACCTGAATTTCTTCAGTATTTGCTCCCATGTATATGTTGGGCATAATGCTAACACCTCCTTGATGTATAGTGGGTTTTTTTTCAATACGCACTCTGCTACACTCGCAAAGTATAATGAAATATTCCATTCATTTGATTTCTAACATATGTATGTAAAACTTTTACGGTACCAATTTTGATGCACCAGATGCGCATTTCGACAAATAATGTCTCTACAGTGATGCTCAACCGAAATCTTTGAAATCCGATATAACTATGTATGTAATCCCTTACCAAATAGCACTTCAAATATAGGACATCTCTATCTCTAAATAAATATGATCAGTACTTTCGTGCGAAACTGTCTCTTACCATCATGAAGCTTATATTCTGTTTTAAAACAAAAACCAATAATTTTTAATTGTATTTTTTCATCTTTAAAAAGGTTATTGACATCCCAATATTTAGTGGGAAGCTTCCAGGTATCTTCCACTAGTGACAGTCTACTGGCAAATCCAGACATGCATTGGAAGCATGTTGATGTGGAGGACACAGGGGCACCTGATCCAAGAACTGTGGCATTTCATTCGGAGTGACAACCTGGCATGCAGTTGGTATGACTCTTTGAGGTTGAATATAGGGTTAAATCCGTATGCATTTAGTTAACATTCAAATGAATCCAGATAATACATTCACAAATGGAATCATGGCATTATGGTACACTGATATGCGTGTACAATTTTACTGTTTATCGTTGCATTACTAGATATAACATGCATACAAAAAGAAACAAAACACGGAAAATCATTATTCTGTTTCTAATTATAAGGTATGCTAAGTGTTTTAAATGCTGACAAATAAGGTATGATGGCCAATACTGATCTTATTTGCATTTTTATTTTCAGATATGGGACCTGATTATTCAGAGAATTGCAGATTTTATGAAGCTGTTTTTGACAGAAGATTTGGTTTTCTCCATCTGTGTTGCCACCAACCATTATGCTGTGATGGTCATATCTAGGGGGAAGGATTGTCATATGCTTCCCAAGGAAGTTCGAAGCCTCTCACTGAAGAGGAACTGTACAGGTATTACTAGTTTTAAAGTACCGATATTGTGACAGTGATTTCCAGTTTAAAACGTATAATAAAATGCATTTTATAAGATTACCTTTACCAAAATTAATCTGGCTGTGCATCTAACACATTTATTAAATGTGTATTACAATTACCCCAGATAAAATTTTACAAGTAATTAAACGCATAATTTTCAGAGGGCCTTGATTATAGAAAACATTTACAGAGCCAATTGAGGAGAATACATCAGTATATTGGGGCTAAGTATAAACAATCTTTCTTTTTTTCTTCAGATTTTTGGGCATTATCTTATACATGTCTGCTGAGAAGTTCCAGTCGATAGACAGATATTGGACAACGCATGCCCCTATCGGAACAACCTAGTATCAAGAATTATGTCTAGAAATATGTTTTAAGAGGTTGAATATTAGAAGAACAATTTTTATTAAATATAATGCAAGTACATTTAAATTTAGTGATTGAAAGTAAGTACTTGAACATTCGTATACATGTACAATGAACTTGGGGAGGAAAAACGGGCATTATTTTCGCATAGCATTTGATATCATAATGGTGTTGTTGCTTAGCAACCAAATATATTTGAATATTAAAAAATTGATTTTTTTTTTAGATTTTAACAGGAAAGATCTTTGTTTTAATGTTGCAATATTTATACTATTTAGTGGGATACAATGGCAAAACGTCATATTATTAGAAAATGATGAATATGTATATGAAGTACGAAATTTTCATTTTATGACCTTTGACCTTAATTCTCTTCATTATATTTTTTGTTAAAAACCTTTTAAAATGATTAAGATCTAGTCAAGGATTATATTTTTAAAATAATGTGATATTTACTAATCATCATGCAATGTAATTATGTTTGAATTGTGTCGAATGGATGTAGAAAGGCAAATTATGGTCAAAATTACACCATGAGTGTTGTTACTTAGCAACCAAAAATATTTGTTTGTCAATAAAATTGATTAATTTGATTGTGATGTTTTTGTAGTATTTTAAAAGACATATCAGCTCATACATTTAAAATTTCCTATTTTTGACTCGAATCCAGTGAGAGGGGTCATAATATATATATTCCAGAGAAAAAAGATTGCAAAAATGTGCACTTAAATGACCTTTGACCCCGTAGAACTCTTTGGGGTCATGGGATAGCATGACAAACTTTATGAAAAAAATGTTCCCTGTCCAATTCGTAACAAAATTATATATCACATGCCTACCTAAAATCGTGATACATGCAGATGTAACTCGATTTAAAAATATTGTCATTTAGTCTTTAAAAACCTCTAAAATGTGCTGGTAGAGAAAGGGTTAATCTTTAGGAATTTGTCATAAATATTTATGCAATAGTATGAAAATGTATCTTGTATTGTGTTTCAGAAAAAGACCGTTTACATAAGTTGAGAGGATGATGAGTGTTGAACATGCATATTTTCCTTCTACAATGGACAGTTCTACAATCACCAAACATGTCGCAGTAATTACAGACACGCTTTGGTATTTGGATGGCTCCACTGAAAAGATACAGTTGAGAGCAAAGTCAAGTCCTGATTTGGTTTCCCCTCTACCCACATGGTAATAAAACTGTAATATATACTGTGTGTACTAATAAAACAATTAATATATTAAAAACGCCTGTATGTTCTTACTATTGACTTTTATTTATTAGGTGTACAACATGATTTTGTTTTCTTAAATACGTTAAATATCTATGTTTGATTGTTGTTTAATAATCCTCATATTTCGATCTTTAACAGTTTTGAAAACTTTACTGGGTATAATGACTGGAAAGGAAAAAGAAAAGCTGCACCAAAGTTACAGTCTACACGACTTAAAGCTCACAGTTCAGCAATATTTCGTCTAACATCAAGACCCTTTACTGCTTCTTGGAATGAATTCAGGGGGAAATTAGAACTGATGGCTTTATCTTTAGATTCTTCTGCTAAGTTTCTCGAGAAAGAAAATATTCAAATGAAGCAGCGTCACTCCTTACCACATCCTGTACGGCAAGTCAGTGAACATGTTTCAGTACAGTATTTTTCAACAGATATCAACAAACCTGTTGAGAAAAATATGACATTCTCAATACAATAATGTCCAATATGCAAGAGTATGAACCTCTGTATTTTGATGAAGATGTACACATCTCAACAGCTTTCAAATACACAGCTGACAGGCAGCGGTTTTTTTTTTAAAGAAATACGACTAGATTTCTCAGTAGATTTATTACACTTTGACCCAGGAAGCGGGGTAGGAGCAACATTTTGGAAAGTCCCAGAAGATCGTTCACCAGTTGAGATGATGACCAGTGCTACCAAAATGTTTAAGTCACTAGAGAATAGGATACCAGAATATCACACACGATTCATGCGTCAAAGTTTATCAAAACGATACTCTACATTATGTGATATTCCAAAACATATCTTTAGATCCATATATGCAGAACTTGCACCAGATGCTTCATCAGATCAAAGCCCATCAATGGATGATCGTGTACGACAGGCTTTGTTTAGTAATGATCCTGAAATGATTACTGATTTAAGACATTTAAACAAAGGAAGGCCAAATGATACATTTAATGTTTTCTATGAACAGCTAGAAAAAGTAGTGGATGAAATGACAGCAGCTGATGAACGTAGGCATAACGTGGCACATTTTAGTAAATTTATTTCAATTCCAGACTTGATCAATCAAGTGACTAGTAAGTGCCTAGAAGGTACACCCATTCCAAGTGAGAGCTCTGTGCTTTTTGCATTTGTTCCTAAAAATTCTCACACAAGAACTGCAAAACTCTACAAAGGCAGAATAAACCTGCAACATAAAGTTCAAACAAGACAGTTGCGAGTTTTGCATATAGATAAACATTACTGTGCTGCCGTATTCAAATATATGAAAGGTTATGCTGTTAAATATCATGGCATGGCAGCCATGGTTTGCCTGGATGATAAGTCAAAAGTGGACTTTGGAGAACCAGGCCTAGCCATTTCATCAGGAGTTCGTGGGAAGAAGTCTATTGTAGCAACAGGAAGTATTCTCTCTGCTTTAGATCATGATGTCCAACAAAAGGGATCTTTGACACCCTCTGTATGCTTGCTTGTAGACATCCCAGAGAAAGTGGAGGACACATTTTACAAAGGTCAAGTGTTTGTCACCTTAAAAGATTCTATATTTCAACCACGTTCTCCATGGCGACATGCCACAGAGCTAATAGAAATTCTCAAGAAAGGCAACACAAATGATGGGATTTTAGCTGTTCCTCCAATTTTGCTTATATATTCTGATGGTGGACCAGATCATAGACTCACATTTGAGTCTGTCAAATTGTCCTGTTCAAGCACCTTGATCTTGATGTATTGGTTGCAGCTAGAACAGCACCTGGTCATAGTTGGGCTAACCCTGCAGAACGAGTCATGAGTTTACTAAACCTGGCTTACCAAAATGTTGCCTTATATCGAAAAGAAGTGAACAGTAACCTTGAACAGATCATTAAAAGTGCCAATTCAATGTCAAGTATCAGAAAACTATCTAAAAGCACAGAGTCTTAAAGAAGAGTGGGTTAAGTCTTTAGAAGATATAGTCACTTTATTAAATGCAAGGACAGAAAGAGTAGCGCTCAAGGGGAAACGTTTTCAATGTGAAAAACCAGCATCAGATGAAAATGTTCAGAAAGTCGAAAATGACATCACAACACTGATTCACCCAGAAATTACAAAAGGAAAGTACACCAAAAGTGATCTTTACAAGCTTGATGGGTATAAGGAGTTCATGGACAGACATTGTATTGAACATCACTATATTTTCCAGGTATGATATTTACATGTTCCATTTCCTTTATTAATAAATTTAATTTCTTTTTTTTTTATACAAATAATACATGTAATAGACAATTGATATTTTTTTCTGATAATGTGTCCTGTATTTTTTTTTTTTTTTCTTTTTTTTTTTTTTTTTTTTTTTTTGCTGAACCTAGTCACGATATGTGTCAATAATAACAATTTGATTTATTGTAGATTCGAAAATGTTCCTTGTTGAACTGCTGCACTCAGATCAGGAATGAAACAAGTGAACTGCCTCCACCACTGCCTGATCCGTTGATTGACCATTTGAACCCTGGACATTACAGAAAATTCTTGGATGTCTTTGGACAAGATACAACAGAATGCGACAGACCATCCTCTAAAATCATCAGCACATCACAACTATCACAGGAGTTACAGGTACTTTTAGAAATGGATACAACAAATGACATAAGTTTCCGTTGTCATATTATCGGGAAAATGAATTAAAACAAGACTTGTCTGCCATTGGGAATGTATTATACCATGAATTAATCCCTGTGTACTTATTTAATATTGAACTCATTTCACATCAATAATCCATATTTATTTATAATACATCTAATAATAAATAGTTTGAATTTTTTTTTCTCTATTCAAAGGGATGTAAAAATAGTTTCTTGCTTGGTCAGCATGTAAGAAAGATTGTCCACTGCTGCGAATGCAGAAAACCTAGGTGTATTTATAGTAAAAAGGGCTTAACCTCCAGAGAGGAAAGAGGATTCCGGAGACTGTTAAAAAAAGTATGACTATACATGTGGATCCTTCATAACACCTGATGGTAAGAATTGTTTTATTTCTTGCAGATAATTGTTTCTCTCTCAAATCTGAATACACTGTACTTGTTCTCAAAGTATACATTCTTTGCAGGTGATCCTCTACAGGGTACACTCTTTGTAAAGCTGCAGCTCTCCTGCTCAAGTCCTATAGAACTGTCGTACTACTCTACAACCGCAAATGTTGAAAGGAAAGACATTTGCTGTCATTGTGCGTCAGAGGGAGCAGAACGAGACAAAAATGCAACCCCGCAGTACCGCACTGTGCTCCCTATATGCACTCAGTGTAAATCATCTGGGAAGGAAATTGTTAAGAGACTTTTTAAAAAGTGAATCTGACAGAATATTAGACTTGCCATTCATGAAAATTCTTTGATATTCTTCAAGTTTTTTTTAAGAATAACTCTGCCAGACTTGAAAACCATTAAACAAAATAAATGCTTTAAACTCTATATTAATAAACATTAATTCTGTCTTGTTGTTATGTGTTTATTAATGAAAATATCATAAATTTGTTAATCTGATTTTTATGACTTGAATTAATGTGTTACACCACTTCAAAAAAAAAAAAACTACCTCCCTACCTACCCACCTTGAAAAATGTGAGTCGGAGTACATCAAACAAAAAAATTTTTAATGATGGCCTCGGCTAAAAATGGGGACTCAATAATAATGTAAAACGTGTCCACCTCAAAAGAGACGTGTCTCTTTTACTGTTACAGTATCAAAATATCAATTACATAGATGAACCATGTTTAATTCAGTACTAAGTTCTGAAATTAAGGGGCAAGGTCATTTAAAGTTCACTGTTTGATAAAAACTAAATTCACAGTTTTCACCAAGTGAAATGTGTTCAGTGTATAACGACCATATTTCATATCGAGTAAATGCATGGTGGGATTTTTGCAACCATGGTATCATTTTGAAGGGTTTTATCAAACAAGAGATGTTTATCAAACACATATGACCCCCGCCCCCCATGGTGCAAAATTGAAAAGGGTTATACACACCCATAATTTAATTGATAGGAGCATCATCAATTCAAAATACTGAGCAGACAATATATTCCTATGTCAAGATTGGTTTGACCATGTGACCTAAAGATCACTAGGGGTCATCTGCTTCTTATGCTGTACCACGTTCCGTGTCAATCAAGCAAATAATTCTTAAAATATAGGAGACAATACATTATTATGTCAAGTTTAACCTTTGACCATGTGGCCCTCAAAATCAATAGGGGTCATCTTCTCCTAAACATGTACCAGTGTACCAAGTTTGATGTCCGTCAAGCAAAAGGTTCTCTAAATATTGAGCGGACATTATGTTCCAATGTCCAGTTTGATATTTGACGTCAAAATCAATAGGGGTAATCTTCTGAAGATGTACCAGTGTACCAAATTTTATGTCTGTCAAGCAAAGGGTTCTCAAGATATTGAGCGGACAGTATATTCCAATGTCCAGTTTGACATCCCGTGGGGATCCGGGTTAGAATAGGTTCTCAGAACTCCCTTGCTTGTCGTAAGAGACAACTAAATGGGGCGGTCCTTCGGATGAGACTGCAAAAACCGAGGTCCCGTGTCACAGTAGGTGTGACACGATAAAGATCTCTCCCTGCTCAAGGCCACAAGCGCCGAGCTTAGGCCTAACTTTTGCAGCCCTTCACCGGCAGTGGTGACGTCTCCATGAGTGAAATATTTTCGAGAGGGACGTTAAACAATATTCAATCAATCAATCCAATTTGACCTTAAAATCTACAGGGGTCATCTTCTGAGGATTTATCAGTATACCAAATTTGATGTCTGTCAAGCAAAGGGTTCTCAAGATATTGAGAGGACAGTTTATTATATATATTCCAATGTCCAGTTTGACTCTTGACAATGGACCTCAAAATCAATTAGGGTCACCTTCTCCTGAAGATGTACCAGTGTACCAAGTTTAATGTCTGTCAAGCAAAGGGTTCTCAAGATTTTGAGCGGACAGTATATTCCAATGTCCAGTTTGATCTTCTGACCTGAAAATTAATACGGGTCATCTTGTCCTGAAGATGTACCTGTGTACAAAATTTAGTGTCTGTCAACCAAAGGGTCCCCTAGACATTGAGCGGTCAGTATATTCCTATGTCCCGTTTGACCATGTGACCTCAAAATCAAAAGGGGTAATATTCTTCTTAGGATGTACCAGTGTACCAAGTTTGATGTCTGTCAAGCAAAAGATTCTCCAGATATTGAGCGGACAGTGTCTTCCTACGTCCAAAGTAGAATGACCTTTGGACCTCAAAAACAACAGGGGTCCTCTCTACTCATAACCAACCCACATATGAAATATCATTACGATCAAGTGAATGGTTCTCAAGATATTGAGCGGACATGTGGTCTACCGACAGGTGCAAAGCAATATGCCCCTCTTCTTTGAGGGATGGGGGTGGGGAGGGGCATAATAAAAATAATCCACCATAGGACCTTTCAAATTTTGTTTATTGCTTTTCACCTAGAATTTAACATTAAAGTCTATGGGACGAGCATATTTTATTAAAATATTTTAAAAAGAAATTATATTTTCATATAAATCTCTTGGTAGAAAGTTGCATACACGTCCTCTTTATGAAAGAAAATTACTTACCACACACAATTGTAGAAAATCAGTTTTCTTATTTATACATAGGGCCTATAACTCTTCCAAAGAGTCTTAAGTACAAAAAGGTCAGCTTCTAATCATTTACGAGTCATGGGAATTTTCACCATTATTTAACATTATTATGTGGTTTTCAACAGTCTTTTCCCACTAAATTGTCATCAATGTCTGATGACAGCAACTTACGGGAGTTTTAACTTTTACCCCCTCCCCCCGTAACTTTTAATTTACATTATTAACTGACATCGATCTTTTGATCTCGCCCCCTATCCATTTATACTGAGCTCAATATTCCCTTTATTTGCACGGATTAGGCCTAGTATAAATTTTGTAAATTAATTATAGGACACCAAATGAAATATTGTTAGCTTATCCTTTGCGATCAACCTGGAAAAAAATGTTCCTATTTACAACAGCAATTTCTATTTCTCCCCATAACAAAAACATTTCCTGTTGAATCCCGTGGGGATCCGGGTTAAAATAGGTCCTCAGTACCCCCTTGCTTGTCGTAGGAGGCGACTAAATGGGGCGTTCCTTCGGGTGAGACTGAACGTGGGGATCCGGGTTAGAATAGGTCCTTAGTACCCCCTTGCTTGTCGTAAGAGGCGACTAAATGGGGCGGTCCTTCGGATGAGACCACAAAAACTGAGGTTCCGTGTCACAGCAGATGTGGCACCATAAAGATCCCTCCCTGCTCAATGGAATTGGGCGCTGAGCATAGGCCTAAATTTTGCAGCCCTTCACCGGCAGTGGTGACGTCTTCATGAGTGAAATATTCTCGAGAGGGGCGTTAAACAATATTCAATCAATCAATCACAGCAAGTGTGGCACGATAAAGACCCCCCCCCCCTAATCAATGACCATAAGCGCCGAGCATAGGCCTAAATTTGGCAGCCCTTCACCGGCAGTGGTGACGTCTTCATATGAGTGAAATATTCTTGAGAGGGACGTTAAACAATATTCAAACAATCAATCATTCCCTGTTGAAACTGTCGTCTGTAAACATCATTGTGTCTTTATTTAAAAAAAGGTATATTAGGTCACTTCCCTGCAGACAATCAGCAATAAAGCTTTGCCAAGATACCCACCTACTCTGAGGTTAAGTAATAGGTCGAAAATCCAAATCCAAACGATACATTTGAATTCCACAATCTTTATATCAAAATGTACCGTGAGAATCCGGGTTAGAATAGGTCATCAGTACCTCAAACCCGGGGATCTGGGTTAAAAAAGATCCTCAGTACCCCTTGCTTGTCGTAAGACATGATTAAATGGGGCGGTCCTTCGGATGAGACCGAATCAGCCGAGGTCCCGTGTCACAGCAGGTGTGGCACGTTAAAGAACTCTCCCTGCTGAAAGGCCGTAAGAGCCGAGCATAGGCCTAAATTTTGCAGCCCTTCACTGGCATTGGTAACATCTCCATATAAGTGAAAGATTCTCGAAAGAGACTTTAAACAATACACAATCAATCAATAGATTACATTAAATTATGTACATACATGTGTCACATTTTATGTCCAAACTACTTTCTCAAGTTTTAACCTTGTACAAAAGAGTCAAATGTATATAATTTTATTCCTAACTTGCTTCCATACAGGTAATTTAAAAGTTAATGATGTTCACCAGGTCTAAAAGAAACCTGTATATATTTACGTGAAATACAACTGTGAGTTAGTTTGGGCGTAGTAGGCAAGACGTGCACAGAGATAAAGTTGGCACCCAGTGTCTTGTAATTTGAACTTCAGTTACTAATTTCTCATGTAAACCAGATTGTCTTCACTTCACTTCTGAGGTCCAAGTAGACCAAAGTATAGGAAACATTGCCATTCGTTTATTACACCTCTGCCCGCCACAGTTTGGGAACAAGAACTCCAATTTACGAGGCTGGTTAACATAATGTGGAAGCAGAAACCAACTTTGATTTAATTAATTTAGTGAAGTGTAATAAACAATGTACATGTAATATGTAAAAGTGAAGAAAAAAATAAAATGTAAAGTGTTGTGAAGTTTGGCATGTCTTTTATATTATTTTGACAAGAACTTGGTCAATCTGTGACAACATGTAATAACTGATAAAAGTTTATCGTATCGGAGGGACTCTGGTTTATTTATTTAGAAAATAATTATTTCTCATAAAAGTGGAAACCTAAAATTGTGATTCCTCATATATATACACACATGTATATACACACAGCTTTAATTAGTTTAAGTCAAAATTTTATATCTTTATTAAATATGATAGCTAAACGATATACAGTATTATTAGTTTGTTGACTTTGAAAAAAGCTTGTTGCTTGGAAGATTCCTAGAACTATTTGATTGGGCTAAATATTGCCCTAAGCTATTTCCGTAAAAACCAAGCGATAGCGCTAAAAGGTTATGAAAATCAAGCTCATTTGAGAGTTTATTGCAACAGCAAACTTCTACCAGAAAACATGGATTTCGACTGACGCGCGGACACGCCGAATACAACTAGTCCCGTCCTAACACCGTTTTCATACGTCAAGGTTCATTTTGTCAATCTTTTTCGTCCCCAAACTCGATAGGGGTCAGGTGAAAAAAGAAATGATTTAATGGATTGATTGTTTGTTTCACGTCCCGTCGAGACCTTTTCACTCATATTGAGACGATCACCAGGTGTACGTGAAGTACCACAAATTTGAAACTATTATTAGTGCTCAGGGCCGTAGCAGTGAGGATTCTTTATCTTGCCAATGCTTTTTGCGACATGGGATCTCCGGTTTTAAGGTCTTATCCGAAATACTCATGATTCTCACTTCTAATTCACTACCTTCGGTTTGACGCGTCCATGGCACGAGCGGGGCTCTAACTCGTGACCTGGTACGAAGCGAACGCTCTACCACTGAGCTACCTGATTTAATGGAGGTTAAATCGTTTTCCAATATATATAAATCAGTGCCCAGTACTCTGCCACGGTGGCCGAGAGGTTAGAGCGTTCGCCCCGCATGCGGAAGGCCCGGGGTTTGAATCTCGGCCGCGACTGACCGAAGTCGTTAAACTTCCATCGCCAAACGCTCGGCATCAGGTGTGAATGTCACGGGTCCTCGGAGATGACCTTAAAAACGGATGACCCGTGTCACAGTAGGTGTGTCACGCTAAGTAACCCTCACTGCTCAATGGCCGTAAGCGCCGAGCATAGGCCTAAATTTGAAGCCCTTCACCGGTCTTGGTGACGTCTCCATATGAGTGAAAAATTCTTGAGCAAGATACAATCAATCAATCTTAACATCATAATCGATAGTTATTATCATCGTCCCATGACACGTTTGTATGTAAAGGTCACTCCAAGCAAATAAAAAAAAAACCACGTCTAGCCCGGAAACCTGTATCCTATTATATCAGAGTCCAATTCTCTTGAACTTTAGACCCCGAAATATGTAGGGATCCCCTTCATATCGTTAACTTCTGTGTTGGAAATACATGTATGGTGTCTCATGGTGAAAAGAAAAATCACTTTAGGCCTGGATAAACGGAACTTGATTCCTGAATAAATGTATACACCCCACAAAGAGAAATAAATTGTCGTGGGAAATACTGAAATTAAATAGTAAATACCGAACATCTCGATAAAACGATTTTTAAATCAAAATTGGATATGGTATTTTCTAGTATTACGCACATGTTCATCCATTTTTACAATTTCTGTTCACATCTAACAGATGGAACAATAATTTAGCATGGAAAATGTCATTTTATGTTGATCTGTCGTGCAATATTATGAATTCTAGCTCATTTAGTAAGAAAATATACAAAAACATCGTTGGTGTGTAAGCGATTCAAGCCACGTCTCTCATCGATCTTTATGAATTTGTCAGGAGATTGGTGTTCCTAGTAACCTTCCTAGTGCTTACTGGTTTTCAAGATAAAAAGGTCAAACACTGGATGAAAATTTAGATATTTCTGTGTACAAGATTTATGCTACAGTTTTCAGATTGCACAAATTAGATTTCGAGGATGAAATTTCAACATCACTGATGGATGTATTAGAATACCGCTCGATTACTCATATCCACCATAAACGTCAATTCTTCATAAATATGCAATAGAAAATCACCGTTTTCCGTTTTCATTGAATCGACCCGTATTACCCATTCATAATTTTGTGACGATATTGTCAGATATTATTTTGTTTCCATACATATAGTTTATCATGCGGAAAAAAGTTTTGGTCTGGTTTTCAATGAAATATCGAAAAAGTACTGTTTGCAAAAAATGCATTTTGAAATAATACTAATATTAAAAGCTATATATATATATATATTGCTTGAGGATGGCCTAGTGGTTCTGGAAACGAGGTTTTTAAAAGTTGGTAATGTGTTTTCACTATTTTGCTATAATTATTATTATTA
Source organism: Ostrea edulis (assembly GCF_947568905.1). Lineage (NCBI taxonomy): Eukaryota > Metazoa > Mollusca > Bivalvia > Ostreida > Ostreidae > Ostrea > Ostrea edulis. Next base: position 12,007,200 of record NC_079167.1, on the reverse strand, counting down.
TCTCCCCTAGGAGAATGGCATGACCAACATGAATTCACTTCACCCAAGGATGCTTTGTGCCAAGTTTGGTTGAAATTGGGTCAGTGGTTTTGGAGAAGATTTTTAATAGTTGTCAATGTATTTTTACTATTATCTCCTCTTGGAAAGGGGCGTGGCTCTTTGAACAAATTTGAATTCCTTTCACCCCAAGAATGCCTTGTGCCAAGTTTGGTTGAAATTGGTCCAATGGTTCTGGGGAAGAAGATTTTTTAAAAGTTATTAATGGATTTTCACTATTTTGCAATTATATCCCCTTGGAAAGGGGCGTGATCCTTCATTTTGACAAACCTGAATCCCCTTACCCAAGGATGCTTTGTGCCATGTTTGGTTGAAAATGGGTCAGTGGTTCTGGAGAAGATTTTTAAAAGTCGTTCATGTATTTTCACTATTATCTCGCCATGGAAAGGGGCGTGGCCAACTTGAATCCCCTTCATCCAAGGATATTTTGTGCCAAGTTTGCTTGAGGTTAGCCCGATGGCTCTGGAAAAGATTTTTAAAAGTTGGTAATGTATTTTTACTATTTTGCTATTATCTCCCCTTTGAGAAGGGCATGGCCAACTTGAATTCCCTTTACCCAAGGATGCTTTGTGCCAAGTTTGCTTGAAGTTGGCCCAGTGGTTCTGGAATAGAAGATTTTTAAAAGTTGTTAATGTACACTATTTTGGTATTATCTGCCCTTGGAAAAGGGCGTGACCTTTCATTTGAACAGAATTGAATCCACTTCACCCAAGGATGCTTTGTGTCAAGTTTGGTTGAAATGTGGTTCTGTAGAAGAAAATAAAAATGTGAAAAGTCGACGACGACGGGACAAATTTCGATGAGAAAAACGGGCGAGCCAAAATATTATTCTTTTCAATATTGACTGAATTCCATTTGAATGGAAAATTACAATGTAATAGTACGCAGTCTGGTTTAAAAATATTTTTAATGGACAATCACCGAAGTGATACCATATATGTCAGGCAATAAAGTTTTGTTTTAGATAGTATTGGATGAAGTCAAGAGCAGGAAATCACAATTAAATAATATTGCATAGAGGAAGGCCAATTTTAAAGCATGTTTGAATTGTTGCACATGAATTGAATGAACAATATCTTTAATTCAAATGAAGTTAAGAACAATTCTTGAATAATTGCGTGCATTACATGTAGTTATGTTATATTCATTGATATCATATACAGTAAATAAAACTTGAATATTAGGAAGTCACTTGGAGCTCCAAATTAAATGTTCCTTATGTAACCATAAATGATCTCTCTCCATTTTGAAAATTAGATAATGATTTTACGAATGCAATCGTAATCCCATTCTCTCACCAGAGGGCGCGTTACGCAAGCTTCACATACACCTCTGTCAACGCTTGGAATCACGTGACAATATAATCACATGGTATAAACAATCATTCTCGGTTTCCTTTCCCTTTAAAAGTTCGGGCAACAGGTGATACATCAGGCTCTTTTCATAGCCCACTGACACTTTAATAAGTACATATTTACCATTCAGCTGTTTGTCTCTTATTTTACAAGTTTTGTCATATTTTTACAGCCTTTCTTTTGATTCCATGTTTACATTTAAATCTCCACCACGTGTATGTCCTACATTCATACGCATATTGCGAAGTAGTTCCAAATTTATGATCAGAAAACGGCGATTTTAAACAATTTACAGCAAGCAACAATTTAATTGCACCAAAAACACATCTTCACAAGTCAAGGGTTATTGATTCGTTACCTCGCACTTAGTGCGAGGTAACGAATCAATAACCCTTGACTTGTGAAGATGCCAAAAACATATCATAATATGACTAAATATTTAGTCCAAAACATAAATCTTGGATAATAGAAACTTTTACAAGATTTCTGTAAAAAGCCGTTGACAGAGGTGTAGTGCGAGGAGCGCACGGAACTCTGGGTAGAGAATGTCGTAATCCGTCATACCGAATAGTTGACCAAAGACAAAATGAACAGTCGTTCATAAACTCAGTATTGTGTTTACATGTACAATGGTAGTTTTTGTTCAGTGCGACAATTGAAGGGCAAAATAATGAGTGCACGTGGTTTCTTCTCGTCAAACGCATTAATCGAAAACGTAATGCACTATATGAGTGACAAACAAACAAAAATGCTATGTTGTAAACAGTGGCCTGATTTCTTGGACATTGCCAGGAATTGTACAACCTAATTTTGGTAAAATATTTTAACTTTATCATTATTGTGAACTTATGACCCCTAGGTCAAGGGTTCCAGTTCCAGGGTGGGGTTACAAGACTTTAAAAGAAACACAAATTATTTCTTTCGACTGTTCTCTAATCATCGTTGGCAAAGGGTTTTAAGAATTACGAATTTGGAACCCTTAGATTTTATGCACGTTGAAGGACTGTAAGTAATAAAATAAGGCAAAGAAGCATTGATCATTGAAAATGAAATTATGAAAGAGCAGCAGAGAGTATAAAAACATAAATAAGATGTTATTCCCATTAAGATTAGAAAATCGGCAGCAGAGCGTTCATGCTTCTTCGATTTTCACACCAGCTTCAAAGTGTCGCTTATTCGGTCTAAACCAAGATTTGTTCAAGCAATCAATTATTTTCATTGCCAATAATAGTCTTATGCAAAAGTGACACCGATTTTACTTCTAGCTGATATGCATTCCGATTGTTTAAGTGGGTTGGTAAGAGATATAAGATGCGTTTTGCTCTTGGTTTAGCATCGTTGTCACTAAAGATTATAAAAAATATAGCCTCGATGCAAATGTCATTAATGAATTTAGAACACAAATTATGTTGTAATCGCCAATCCTGTGACCTTATTTGGTAAAATACAACCTTTAAACCCACTAAGAGTAGGAGACAAAATCGTTGAGCAAGATAGCAGTACATGTAATTTAGACCATTTTGAAAATCAATAGGAATCAGAAGCCTAAGCATGGTTTCATTTACTGAAAGTTTTAAAAACAATTTAGTATGAAATGCATCATGCAAACAATGAATTCGGAATTTCTATTTTCTACCTTAATGGTATATATGCCATATTAAAGACTTTTTCGATATTCGAAATTACAAATGTAGACCAAAAAAAGCATTCGAGCTTCCGGTAGATTTGGTTAATTGTTATTACTGTTTTCAGTGAATACATTGTATTTAAAAAATCAATGCATGAAAATGTATGCACACTGTGTATATTAATGTCTTCGATGCATTTATATTATTGACTGTTGTTATAATTCAATATGAAAACTTAGTAAGTTGTCATTACTTCTTCAAACTCTCTTTATGGTACTAATGGGATTTGGCATACGAAACAAGTAGCGTACAGCATTTCCAACTGAACTAAATTTTTACTTTTCTTTGTTCTTAAAAATATGAAAATTATCGCCGGTGATACATTGAATTGATCGGATCTTCTTCACTTTGTTAAATACTTGAAGGTGTATATATGCTCGGATATTTATGTTAGACTTTAATAAAGATATCAATACTACGGAATTCTTTGATTGATTGATTAATTGTATCTTGCTTAACGAGGAAGAGTCTCGCTCGAGAATTTTTCACTCATATGGAGACGTCCCCAAGACCGGTGAAGGGCTTCAAATTTAGGCCTATGCACGTCGCTTGTGGCCATTGAGCAGTGAGGGTTCTTTAGCGTGCCACACCTACTGTGACACTCTTTAGGTCATCTCCGAGGACACCTGATGCCGAGCGTTTGGCGATGGAACTGTTTTCACGACTTCGGTATGTCGCGGCCGGGATTCAACCCCCGACCTCCCGCATGCGGGGCGAACGCTCTAACCTCTCTGCCACCGCGGCGGTCCTGGTATTCTTTGAATAAATAAAGCAAAAACATAGTATATATGCATAAGTAAGCCACCAATTGTTGAGATATAAATGAAAACAGTTTCAAATGACACTCTGTCTTTTTACAAGACAGAGAGCTGACCACGTGCCTACCTCATTAGCATATCACGCGCGATTTCCGCAACAATCTTTGGATTTGTGCATATCAAACTCTATACTGTTTAGTATTTTAGACATGATCTAGCATAATGAATATAATGTATATCTTACCGACGCCCTTACTTTCTTTCCGCCTCGTCAGGCACGCACAATGCACATCTTGTATACATCTGACAAACTAAGGGTAATTCGTTAAAATTCTACCTATTCCTTTCCTTTTGGATGAAATCAAATAGTTTATGTTGCACAAGTCTAATATTACATTACTCATGTTGATATGGAAACATTAGTACGCATGCACATTTAAATAAGCTCTACATTGTATAAGCATCTATCGCACTATCCCATCCGTTGGAAGTGTTACGTATATTAGTCAGCAGGCAAGGGCGGATCCAGGAATTGCAGTTACGGGGGGCGCCACTTTATGAGCAGGGGGACTGGGGGCCACAGGTGCGAAGCCCTGTTGTGGGCCCAGGACCAGGAAGCTCCTGGATATTACAGATTTTATAGGGATTGAAATATGTGTCCTATTTAAGTCATCTGTACTATTTTCTATTATTTTTAATAAGGTGAAATTAGTAAAATAACGCAAATTTTAAGGATTTTGGGAAAAAATTTAAGTTCTCCCGATAAAGTAATTCAAGAAATCAAAAGATTTTGTCATTTATTTTTCCGGGAGTGGAAGAAATTATTGCTTCTTTTTTATCACTTAGTACACTTTTCTAAACAAGATAACACGATTTACCTTAACTTTGAAAATTTTAGGGGGCGGGCGCCGGCTCCGCCCCCCTTAAATCCGCCACTGGCAGGGGCCCGGTTTTACGGAACCTCTTACAACTAAGACCAGCATTTTTAATTGATAATAAAAGTGCTTCCATTTGTGTGTGTGTAAAATTTGTCAAAAAAGGTTTTATATATAGATGTACTTATCTTCATCTTTATGCACCATACTCTTGATAAAAGAACAGCATTTAACGAAATTGCAAACGTATATTCTATATCAAGTCGTAACATCTTTTGTAAAAGACCATATAATACAGAAACTTTCGTGGTTAGTTCTGTTTTGCCTGTTTCAATATATCATCATGATTATGTCGGAAATGTCACACGCTTAAATGACAGTCTATCTGCCAGGAAGTAAAATTATCCGACCGACCAATTTACCATACTCCATGATTCGAATTGTTTTGCGTAATTATATTTTGTACGTTATAATCATGTAGCCTTTCTTTGGAAGATGTGTGCACAGATAGAATGCCAGTGTTGTACTGTTTCCATTACAAATCTAATTCTAAAATCATTGTATATGAGACGATAGGTGAATACCCCAATAACAGAGTATTGAATCCCACATAATTCTGTGCCTAAGGTATCGGAACTGGAGCACACAATCGGACAGATATATTATTAAATGAGTAATTTGCGAGTCGGTTAAAAGCAATTCATTAATTGATATCAATACATTCATATTCATCTATTTTTTTTTTTTTTTTTTGGTAAATATTTTCCATTGATTTATTTATCTCTTGGTAAAGAGAATATGAAGCCATCATGTGAATACTAGTATTTGAAAGTATTGCATGTACCTACTTTAATGTTTTCTTGTTTAATCACAAACTCCACCGATATCAGCTTTAAATTTACTTTGATAGTCTTCATTCTGCTGTTTCTGTTAATGGAGTTTTCTCCATGTGTTTGATGTTAGTAACAACAGCAGTGAACATCACATTGCTATAGTAAGGAGAAGGTACGAATTCAGAACAGAAATTTAGAGCATTTTTTTTCATTTATTTCAAATTAAGTGAAGAAGGAAGTGTTTAAATTGTCCCTAGATGTCCTAAAACCACCTAACTAGATTTTTTAGTTGAACTTTAGTCCGATATATAGCGATGTAGGTTATAGAATATAAATAGTGCATGTAGTTGAGAGTAACATTGAAAATTTTCAACCCGAGAAAACCATTGTCAACTGAGGTGCAGCCGAGGTTTACAATAGTTTTCGAGGAGTGAAATTTTTAAATTTTACTCTCAACTACATCTACCATTTGTTTTATTATACTGAATGTCATACATTTAAGATGTTTTGCCGGCTATGTCGTCTAGAAATCTTCGTGAACGTATGCACAGAATCTGTGCGCATATGATAATTTTTATAATATTACCCGTTGTCAAATATTGTTCCCGTTGCCAGACATTAGCACCACGGTGGGTGTGGTTTCTGTTCTCCAGAGGGGTAACACTGGTTGGGTTTTTTTTTCTTCTTCAAATGCTTCCCGACCAAACAAATTCGACTAAATTACATGAAAGTATAATATCATATTAAGTCATAATTTCATCTGTACAAATTTCCAGTTCAAACACTTTCTCTCTTATTTTCCATTTCTTTCAAAATGCGAGAAACAAAGCATGTTATACTGGTCGTCCAAGGAGTATTCATCATCAATGTGCAGAGGATTCTTAATCAATTTAAACATACCGGTTATAGTTTCAGAGCATTGATGGCGCAAAAAGAACTAATCTGCTCAAATCAAGTATCAGTTTAATTCCTTTTTTATTCTTATACACACTGTAGTACAATGATTAGGGTTAAACAAAAGAAAAGTTATGAATTCGAAGGACCCAAAACTGCATATTTACAGACCAGTTCACATAATTCATTCATAATAAAAATGTTAACTATACATTTTAAGTTAAGTGAAATGCGCATTGTATGGTCGTTATAACGACCTAGTTTACCAATACAACCTAGCATTGGGTCAAATGCTGTCTGACGTGTTTCATACCGATTGATAAGCCGTTCTTAGCACACTGATTTTGACTACGGATAGCTCCGTTTACCTGATCAAGATATAGGGCTCATGGCGTGTGTGACCGGTCGAAAGGGGATGCCTGCTCCTGTTAGGCACCTGATCCCAACTCTGGTATATCCATGGGTCAGCGTTTACCTAACTCCCTATTTTGTATTGCTGATAGGAGTTATGAGATTGATACTGTTCGTTATCTTTCCCTTTCAAGAGGAAGGCAAATGCAGTTAACTTTCTGACGATTAAGAATACAGAAATTTGATAGACTTCGCTCAGTGTTTCTGAACGTACGCGTATGGGTATTTTTAAGATAATTGAATATACTTAAAACGAAACAATATTTTAGAGCAAGCATTAAAGAAATTGTAATTATTTTCATTATACCCAAAACATAGCTTTAAGGCTTATATTATCAACTGTCAGCAAACTCGCTGATAACCATTCGTCATAAACGACCAATCGGAAAGTACGATAGCAAAGTAACTTAAATTAATTGGTTTGTCGTACATGCACATGCCCTGGAAAACGTCTTATAGGTCATTGACGCTAATAACAGCAAACTCTGTGTCCACTAATAATTTAACAGGGGGAGTGTAGCTCTAAATTTAAGAGTTTTCCCAAGATACACTGTGTGTATTAAAATTTATCATGAGGAATGCAATATACAAATGTTTGTGATAAACGTTATCGTCAAGTACGTGTCTAATTTACTCTACACGGTATGCAATGTGAATACTTATGAAGTTGGTAAAGTGGAGTTTGTTAATGCATAATTCGTTGTATGTAAAGGCATAATTTGAATTATTTTTTTTTTTATATAATTGTTACATTTTAGAGGACCTGAAATCCCATATTTTAAAAGGTCCTAAATTCAGAGAAACCGGGCGACAGAACTTCATCTCTATTATGAATTGTATGTCCAATATTATGTCATATATATGTATGAACAAGATGTATTAGTGAAAGACTGATGCATGCATATTTCATCAGTATATTAGGTACTTTGGGGGGCATTTTAGTTTCAAGAACAATCGAGACAGGCTACTGACAAACAAGTTGATGTATTATGTTACAGGAGTTTCAACAGTCTCGTTTTGTCAGTATTTTGCTACTTTTAAGGTCGTTATAATGATCTAGTTTGCCAATAAAACATGTTTGGCCCAAATGCTGTCTTATGTGTTTCATACCAATTATTAGACCGTTCTTGGCACACTGGTTTTGACTACGGATTCGCCTGATCAAGATATAGGGCTTACAGCAGGTGTGCCCGGTCGACAGGGGATGCTTACTTCACCTATGAACCTGACCCCACTTCTGGTAAATCCAGATGCCGTGTTTGCTCAACTGTTAATTTTGTATTCCTTTTAGGAGTTATGAAATTTATCCAAGTTGTTCTTATACTGTTGATACGCTGTAAATTTTAGAATTTAGCTTAGATATGCAGAACAAGAATTTTTCTAGATCTCGAAGTCTTTGTGGGAAGTGATATTATAAACTAATATTTAGGTGACCGATATCGCTTGTTAAGGAATGTTAAATTTGTACTAATTACAACCAAACTAAGCCAAAAATATACATCAACCCATGCAACCATGTTTTGGTATCTTCTCTTTGGCATACGAAAGGAAACTAATCTTGTGTGATTAGTTTCTTCAATATTCTTGTAATTTGAGAATTGCACTAAAAAAAGGGTGGTGGAATATATGTAGGCCCCTATATCTACACGATTTGGGTGCAGTGTTAGATTTAAAACGAATTATGTGTATTTATGCTCTTATGAAAGGTGAAGGTATCGAATAGTGATCAATCTCATAATTCGTATACGGGATACAAAATAGAGTTGAGCAAGTTTACACGGACCCCTGGATATACCAGAGGTGGGATCAGGTGCCTAGGAGGAGTAAGTATCCCTTATGCAAGTTGAAAACAGTTTTACAAGCATAAATATTCATTGTTGTTTACCTAGATATTAGAAGAAAACTATTGTACATATTTTTACCATATATTACAAAACATACCTCTTGGTTGGAAATCAGAGGGAAAATTCATCTTCTAATTTTTTAAATGTTTTTTCTTTGAAATCCTTGACAATTCTTGACAATCTTTTCAATTAGGAATATTGCAAAGGAATGTCACCTATATTTAAATTAACATCTCTCATTAAACAAGATGCAGTTTATTTTACACTCAAACATTGTAGATTCTGTCAAGAGATGTAGTTTATAAAGGTGTGGTGGCGGCATTTTTTATCTGTCTCTATCAAAGAGAACACTACATTGAGATTGTTGTTGCCATACAAGATTCTACTGTCTTCGCAATATGCAGAAACAAGACAAATATTTTATTACAAAGTGTTAGTATAAATGTATTAACATTTGTACTACATGATAGTCATATGCCCACAGACGTCAATTATAAATGCGTATGAGGTAATTCGTTTTCCTGGTGTCTTAAATTGTTATAATTTGTTTGCATGTATTGTCTTCTTGGATGTATTTTACATTTTGTATTTAAAACTTAAATACTTGTGGCTGTTAATGTTGATTTGTCAATAATTTTTAAGTTTGTAGAGTGTGATCAGCCTTTTTGACAGATATAGTGTTTGTACATTTGCAGTAAAACTTTCAAACTGGATAAACTGTATGAAAACGTATATTACATTATTTTGTTTACCAATAATGTGTAGCAAATATTGTATATTTAAATTCCCAAGCTCAACATGCTAATTTTACTGACTTACTATATATTTACATTTCTAATGTTTTTGCCTTTAATATCTTTACCTACTGCCATATCATCATGAATGCAGATGTTAATAATGTACGTATGGTGAATATGGTAAGTCTGTTCTAGCGGCTAGGAATCTCGAAAAAAGTGAAATATAGAATGTAAAAATAGATCAAAATTTTGAAAATACATGAGGGTATGAACTGCAATTCTTCACGCCAGCCTACATGTACTTGCAGTGGTCTGGCGTTTAATATATTTTCTTTTCGCAGTTCATGCCCTTGTGTATTAAGAAATTTGTTTCTTAACTGAGTGCTCAAAGTTTTGTGACATTTAAATTGTTGGTGCAACCTTTTGATTTTTTTTCTATAGAAGATATTTTTAAAGTTTTGCTTGCTAAAATGTTACACCGCTTTATGTTTACATTTGGAAAATGTGAAAATCAAGATTACAAGGAACTATATTTTTTTTACTGTATAGAAAATGATTTGAAAATAATTTATCCAGAAGTGGTTTGCATATTACTTGTTCAATATTTGCGAAAATAAGATAAAATAAAACCTCAACCATAACCGGTATTTGTGCTTATGTGGTATTCCAACCTATGGTGTTTCTTCCTGATAATTTGTTGCAATTTAGCGAATGCACCTTTTGCTATTTACTTCATGTACAGAAAAGGTTTGGATGTAAAACTATTTTTATGCCCCCTCATAAAAGAACATTGTTTTGAACCAAAACGTTGTGTCCGTCTGTAGACCAAGTGTTGTCTGCTTTAATATATTCAAAGAATCCTTTGCTTGATAGTTAGCAGACTTGGTACAGTGTTTGTTCCTATAAATAAGATTACCCATATTGGTTATCAGGTGAAAGTCACGGTCAACCTTCTATAATATCGAAAAATAGCAGTGGTTGCTCTTAAAAAGTATACCTATCGATCTATCTATCTATCTATCTATATATATATATATATATATAGGTGACATATTACAATTGATTGTCGTGCATTAAAAATTGAACATTTTTAACTTCTTGATAACTACTATTCCAATTCTCTTCAAATTTGGTATGAAGCATATTTGGGACAGGAGGGATATAAATTGTAAATTTCAGGACTCCTGCATCCCTGGGGATTCAGGGGCGGGGTATAAACTGTCAAAAATTGACTAATTTTCTAAAACATTCTTCTCTTCACCAAACACGTGTGAGAAAAACTCAATGCATAGTGATGTAAAGCAGAAAGGACTCTGTCAAAATTGTAAACTTCATGATCCCCGGGGTATGGGTTCTGACCCCAAGGCCGGGATAAACTTAGTATATAGAGTGTATGTGTAAAACGCTTAAATAACATCTTCTTTAGTATCATTGAAGCTAAATGGATTTTGAGAAAGAGCAGGTAGTCCTTTACCAAAATTGTATATTTGATGATCACAGGGAAGGGGTTTCGTATTGGGGTGGGACCAAAGTGGTCAGTTATTAAATGTGTGAACAATAAAACATTTTTAACTTTTTGATCATTACTATTTCAATTCTTTTCAAATTTGTTATGAACCATCTTTGGGACAAGGTGGACATAAATTGTAAATTGCAGGACTCCTACACACCCGGGCCTCAGGGATGGGACAAAAATTAACCCAATTTTCAAAAATATTCTCTACACTTGCATATCTTTTAAGAAAAACTAAATACAAAGTGGTGTAGAGAAGGAAAGCCTCTGCCAAAAAATTGTAACTCATGATCCCCAGGGTGGAGAGTCTGACTCCAGATTTAGGCCAAACTTAGCATATATAGTGTATGTGTGCAAAACATACGTGTATAAATGATATCTGATTTAGTGCCATTGAAACTAAATGGATATTTAGAAGGAGCAGGTAGTCCTTTACTTAAATTGTATATTTGATGATCCCAGGGGTAGGAGTTTGGTATTTGGGTGGGGCCAAAGTGGTCAGTTATTAAATGTGTGAACAATAAAACATTTTTAACTTCTTGATAATTACCATTCCAATTCTTTTCAAATTTGGTATCAAGTATTTTTGGGGCAAGGGGGAAATAAATTGTAAATTTGAGGACTCCTGCACCCCCGGGGGCGTCAGAGGTAGGATAAAAATTTACCAATTTTCAAAAATCTTCTTATCTACACCTGCATATCTATAAAAACAAGCGATGTTTGTAAAACACATATGCACCTCATGGTGCAAAGGCGTTATACACATGCATCATTTAATTGATAGTAGTATCACCAATTCAAAATACTGAGCAGACAATATCTTCCTATGTTAAGAGTGGAGTGAGCATTTGACCTAAATTCAATAGGGGTCATTTACTCCTTATGCTGTACCAAGTTTGGTGTCAATCAAGCAAATAATTCTTAGAATATAGGAGACAATATATTACTATGTCCAGTTTAACCCTTGACCTGTGACCATATGACCTCAAAATCAATAGGGGTCATCTTCTGAAGATGTACCAAGTTTGATGTCTGTCAAGCAAAGGGTTCTCAAGATATTGAGCGGACAGTACGATGGTTGTTCGATATGTAATATGTATTGTACCACAGCGCGATAACGCTTTGCATGATTTCGTGGATGATGATACTCTTGAATAACTCTATTCAATACCTTTCCAACGGTTTAAACACGAGCCTTCAGCTCCACATAGTTTTAAACTTATAGTCATTTCAAAGGAACCAGCCGTTGACCACTGTTGTAAAATGGTTTGGAAACGGGTTAAGAATATTGAAGAAATTAGAGCATGTATATAAGTTCACACAAACTCGATCATTCGGTAAAGCAGATTTTTACTGAATTGGAGGAAGTTTTTGGGTCTAATAAGGTACATATTGTATCTTGTGAGACGGTTCGTACGTGAAGAAAGAACTTTCTAACTGGCACAGAGTCCGTCAAAGATGCAGCAAAATCAGGTCAACCTGTGACTGTAACAGGCAAGGCAAATGTCTCAAAAGTCAGGGAAATAATTGAAAGTGATGGCAGATACACAATTCGTGATATTGCCAAAGCTGTTGGCATATCGCTATTGCGGGTGTATTTCATTTTGAAAGTACGAAAGATTTCTGCCAGATGGATACCGCATATATTGACAGATGACCAAAAAACGGGTACGAGTACAAACATCTAAGCAATTGCTCAAAATGTTTCCCAAATTCAATCAAAGACAATTTCAAACATTGTTACTGGTGACGAAACATGAGTTCACTATTTTGAACCAGTAAGAAAAATTGGAAACAAAATATGGCTAACTAAACACGGTAGAAGGCTTGTAGTTGCCAAAAGAACCAAAGGCACAAAGAAGGTTCTTTATTGTATATTCTTCTCATGTGATGGGATAGCCGTGCAAATTCCGGTGCCGAAGGGCTAAAGTGTTACAGGTCGGTATTACCGAGATGTTATACTAAAAAAGCTCAAGAAATATTATCATAAACGACGCCCTGTGTCGGGATTTAGGCATGCTCGTCTACTTCATGATAATGTTCCATCACATACATACTGTACATCTGAGCTTGTGAAGCAATTACTGAAGTCGAACAAGGTTACCGTCTAGCCACACCCGCCATACTCTTCAGATCTAGCCCCATGCGACTTTTTACTTTTTCTAAACCTTAAAAAGTTATCTGGTCATCGTTACAAGTTCCGACAAGCCCTTGGCTCAGCCATCAGTCAGTGCCTCAGAGGTTTACCTAAATCAGCGTACCGTGACGCATTTCAGAAATGGATTCAGAGGTTGAAATTATGTATTTCAAACCCCGGAGAATACTTTGCAGGGATGTAATGTTCATTTCACAATTTGAGTCGAATGCTTTTGAGATATCGTACAATACACATTACATATCAAACAGCCCTCGTATATTCCTATTACCTGTTTAACCATGTGACCTCAAAATCAATAGGGGTTATCTTCTCATGAAGATGTAACAGTGTACCAAATTTGATGTCTGTTAAGCAAAGGGTTCTCTAGATATTGAGCGGACAGTATATTCCTATGTCCAGTTTGACCCTTGACCTTTGTCCATGTGACCTCAAAATCAAGAGGGGTCATCTTCTACTGAAGATGTACCAGTGTACCAAGTTTGATATCTATCAAGCAAAGGATTCTCTAGACATTGAGTGGTCAGTATATTACCATGTCTAGATTGGTTTTTGACCTGAAAAACAACAGGGGTTCTCTTCTACTCATAACCAACCCACATATGAAAAATCATTACGATCAAGTGAATGGTTCTCAAGATGCTCACTAAGAATACCCCCCCCCCCCGCTTACTCCAATCTCCCAAAGGGTGTTGGTAATAGGTAAAACTTCAGTATTATGATCCAAAAGGTATCTAGGAACACAGCATCTCCATGCGATGAAAAAAAGCCATTAAAGAATTTAAATGGAAACCATATTGCTACTTCGATGTCCAGTGCGCGTGACCTTTGACCTTTTGACCCCAAAATCGATAGAGAACATCTTCATCCCATGGGTAGTCCATATATATGATATGGTGACGGTAGGTGGAAAGGATAATGCTTTAGAGCCCGGAAACCATTGCGTCTACAGACGGACGGACAGACAGACGGACAACCCGATTCCAGTATACCCCCCCCATGACGTCACAATATAGATATTTAACATTCCGCTTACTTTGACGTCATAATCACTGTTACTATGATACTGCTATGTATATATTTTTGCAATCTAATTAAAATCAGATCCTAGGATACTCTCACAATCGCTATAATAGGATCTGACATAACCCCATAGGGGGTCATGTCTGCATGACCTTTCGCTTGGAATATTCATGAGAACTATCAGCCAGTCAGATTGCGCCATACAGACAATGATGGCTATTTAGGCGGTTCCTGGCAATTCGTAAACAAATTGCTGTAATCTCTCTCCCACGAAGTTTATTCCACATTGTAAAATTGTATATTCTCGCATAACGAATTTTAAACTTTCGCAATAATGCCTAATCTATTCCGTTCACACAAACAACAAAACGTACGATATGAAATACACCCAAATTGAATTAATTGTGAATTCCGATTTATGTATAAATAGGGATGGGTACGATTTGAATAGTTTTCAAGATGGTTTATTTAAAAAACGCGAGGAATATAACGTCAGTCGACGTCAACGGTGCATTGTGACGTCGCATCTAGCTGCGATATGTTTTCTTTCAAACCAAACAATCGCAGCCACTTTCCTTGAATTGTGAACACCGACAATTTCAAAGCCGACGCGCTGATTGGCTGACATAAAGTTCATCTGAACATGACCCCTACAATGTAATCGGGTTATGTTAGATCTACTTACGCAAGGTATATGGCGCGGATCTAAGAAGTCTCGATTTTAATTAGATTGACATTTTTGTAAAGCTTCTGAAGATGTAATGAAAGCACTAAACCTTTACGGGGGATTCTTGTGTATTATATACACTTTATAGCAATGAACTCTTAAATAAACATAACTGCCCTAAGTGAAGAAATATTTAATATAAAGCACAGTGAAAATTCACTTTATTTTATCTGATACCCACTTCCGCCCCAACCCGGGATTGATCTCACGACCAGCGGAACTAAATCTCCTTGCAACATGTAATCAGCGCGCTATACCTTTCGATGACGATGGAATTCGCTGTATACCGTGGCCGAGTGGTTAGAGCATCGCGCTCAAAATCACACGGCCTCTTACCTCTGGTCGGAATCCCGCTCGCGCGGGTACATATAAGTGCGAAAGTTTCCCAGTTTACTTTCGGAAGGTCGGTGGTCTCTTCCCAGGTACATTGTATCTGTGTTCTCTCTTCCACCAATAAGAGCTGGGTGCCACCAGATAACTGAAAAGTTGTTGAGTGTGGCCATAAACAGCAGGGTAAACAAAATCTCTGTATACCATATCCAATATCAATTACCGTGTAGCGTGAGACAGCGTGGCGAGAATTCCATCGTCATCGACAGCAAGTTTTTTTTAGACTTGCCTTGATGGAGGAGCGGTCTAGCTGCAATAATGTAGCCCTCTCTGATTTTTTTTTTTTTTTTTTTTTTTTTTTTTTTTTTTTTTTTAGGGAGAGGGCTACAACTCCTTAGGATCTCCGTAATGGTGCAAATGCGGGAGTGATTCACTCCCGCAACATTTGCGCTCATTCTAAACATTTTCTGACTTTCTTTACGTAAATAAAATGATATTCTATGTTTCTTAGTAAATATATAAATTTACAACCTGCAACTTAAGATTTGTGAGGCTCTATTCTACCGTTTTCAACAATTTCAATAAATTCCAATTTCTCCATTCATATTTGTGCGCCATGTTTGATGTACTGAAGTTTCAACTTCAGATTGTCAAGTCATTTGCATATGCCATATAAGGTAGTATTTACATCAATGGACAAGTATGGAGACGAAAGCTATTTCGTCGGTATTGAAAAGGTTTGAATTTAATATCAAATTAAAAACCGAACAGCAGAGTGTAAATTCTTTCTGCAACAAGATGATTTTCCTTTCTTTGTCGAAGTGGCTCGAGTAACAACATTTTCGCGCTGATTGTCAATGTTTAGGTATTTCATTAGATCCACCTACGAGATCTCGCGATAACAAGCATGTCGGAGCAGACGAAGAATATTGCATGCTGTACATTATATTTAATGAAAAACACCTTTATTAGACATGCCCGAGCACAAAGTTGGTACTCCTTTTGGTGTAAACAACATTTGGGACTAATACACGGAGTTTATTATCGGTTATTCATAAAATTATTTTGCACCATTACGGAGATCCTATGGAATTATAGCCCTATCCCGAAAATGTCAGAATAAAAAAAATTGGATAGGGCTACATTATTGCAGCTAGGAGCGGTCTAGCGCGCTGGTTAGATTTGGTTCCGCAGGTCGTGAGTTCAACCCTGGGTAGGGGCGGAAGTGGTTATCCAAATTAATTAAGTGAAAATTTTCTGCACACCCTTATTGAATTTCAGGTTACAAGATCAAAGGTCAAGTTAAATTATACACCGTACTATATACTTTCGCCTATTAATAAAGGGTACTTTGATTTTTGGAAGGGGTTGATATAGGCGACAAAGGAACCGTTACTACCGCATAATTGATAACAGCCAAGTTTGATGGATGCGCCGAAAAGGCAAGGAAGGCTCTTGAATGTTTATGAAATGGACTTAATCATTAGCAAACCAGGGAGATATGCAAACAAATTTGACACCCGACTTGCAAGAACGACCATTTTAGTCATACCACTGGGCGTCATTTTAATTTATACTACTATGAAGTACTCCGGTATATAGAAATTGCATGATATTTTTTCACCAAGATGACCTTGATTCCTAGGAATGAAATGCCGTCAGATTACATCTACCTGGAGTCCGTCTGATGACACCTTTTATCGATTCCGTATCGTGACCTACATTTTCAGTATTCATAAAGTACGTAGGAGTTTTAATATGTTTTGTGTTACTGGTTTGCATTAACAGAAAACCAAAGTGCCGCCTATTTTATCATAACAAATTGCGGATATGACATATTTCTCAAGATTTCCATGATACGATATTCATAGAAGTCAAAATTACACTAGAGATAGTGAACAGTGCCGATTAGTTTTAGTTTTAAGGTCTGTAAAAGGTATATTGTGTAATAATTATTGAAAATTCATAAAGACTTTGACAGGCATATTATAGACGCCATTATACATGTAATGTACAGGGCTATTGGTTGATATGACAGTAGTTGGGGGTAATTACATGTATAAACGACTATTAGTTAAGCCCCGATATCGATGGTTAAAGTAGTCAATTATCGTGAATACATAGGTGTGGTTTGGCTTTTGCTTAGAACAAGTTACCTGCACTGGGGGCATTAGTCACATTATAAAGTAATTCAACAAATATAACAAAGACATAACAGGAAATTTTCAATTCCCCAGTTACATTCGTTTATCAAATAAACCCACGACATAAAGAAATAGCACACCTCGTGTGAAATTTGAAGCAAATGTTGCACCAAATGCAAGTAATTTAGGGTAATCATATACAATGCTATATCATTTAAGCTTCGATTATGTCGATACTTTTGGTTATCAATAAACGGAGCCCCAAATCTAAGCGGGCGATGGATTGGTTAGGTATTTTGAGTTGAAATTAATGTTGAGCAGTGCCGTCGTTAAGGTTAAACCATACCAGGTCTTATCAAAAATATAGCAGTTTCGAAATTTCATGGATACTCTGGTGAATTTAAAAAAGAAACCAATTTATATGAATTGAACTAGCACACTATTTTGTTAATTCTCACTAAGGGAAAAATACTAGAGTGAAAGACACTCCGCTGAATATGTTTATTTCTTTTGTCTGAAGCCACATGCCAATGATTAACTGTAATTTTTCTACGAATTTGTTTGGTTGTCTCCAGACATTTCCACAATAATAAACCAATGAAGTCCAAGTCAACAGTGTAGCAACAAAGTGCGTTCTGCAGTTTGGGGTTTATTACATTAAGTATACAGACCTGGTTAATAATGTTTATCAGTTGGACGTTCATTTAAATGATTTAGGAAATATTTTCCTCCGCAATTTACAAGAAGTACTTTAGTATTTGTGTTAAAGCATGGTACGTTGTATCCCGGTAATCTTGTGTTGGTCATGGGTCAGTTCCTTGATGAGATGACTGCGAACTTGGCTTATCTGTTTGCAGTCATGTGGCTTTTGCGTCAACGGATTCCATATGTACCATTGTGTTGATAGCGAATTTGAAACTATTCTGTACAATTGAACTGCGATTGTGATTCTGTGGCTGTGAAATTGATTACTGTTATCATTGTGTATTATTGGGTTAATTTAACATACATGAAAGGTGAAGATAAAGAACAGTGATCAATCCCATAACTCCTATAAGCAATACAAAATAGGGAGTTGGGCAAACACGGTCCCCTGGGTATACTAAGGTGGGATCAGGTGTCTAGGAGGAGTAAGCAACCTGTCGACAAGTCACACCCGCTGTGTAAGCGGAGTTATCACGTAGAAATTCTAAACTAAATTTTGCTGTTTTCCGCCACACTCAACAATTTTTCAGTTATCTGGTTGCGCCCAGTTTGTATTGGTGGAAGAGAGAACCCAGATTCAATGTACATGGGAAGAGACCACCGACTCTCCGAAAGTAAACTGGGAAACTTTCTCACTTAAGATTTTGAGCGTGATGCTCTAACTACTCGGCCTAAAATAAATCCTGCTCATAAGAATATAAAAGCAGGTCATGCATGTATTTTGATTAAGTAACCATCCGGGGTAATCAACTTTAACATGTTGACTGATGTTGTATTTCTTCGTTGATTGAGGTTACATTTGCTACACGTGGGTTTGTCAAGATGTGTTGACATCCTACAAATTCTTGCCGTATGCTACGACCAATAGCCGCCAAATAAAGATTAAAATTCATATTCGCCCTTCACTAATTTCGCACTGCGACGGTCTTTCCTGACTTGTCGACGGACGGAATATAACGGACCCCTGAATATACCAGAGGTGAAATAAGGAATTATTCCCTGTTAACCGGTCACACCCGCCGTGAGCCATGTATCCTGATCAGATAAACGGAATAATCCGTAGTCAAAATCAGTGAGTAAAGAACAACCTACAAATTGGTATGAAACACGTCAGCAAGCATTTGGCCTAAAGTCAGATTTTATTGGCAAACTAGTTCGTTATAACGACCATAGAATTTGCGAAATGCAAGAATGCAAGATTATCTCACATGTTCAAATTGACCAAAGCGCTCTGAAAATTGCCAATATCTTCTATAAGAGATTTAAGTTCACTTCTGTGTATGTTTTGGAAAATAATACATTGGTCTACCAACTTAATCATGTTAAGATCCACCACCACCCTACAAGGTTGTTTTAATTTATACTTCTTTCACCTGTGCCATATGCAAATGTTTGAAAATTTGCATAATCCTATAGTAATTCAACGGAATAAACCAAATTTAAAGAGCAAATAACTCTTACACTTTCTCGCGAATCAAATAACATGATAATGCCGCTCTCTTATTTATCTCTGTCGTTTCTTGAACCAAGTCAAACATATTTCCAAGCGAACTTTACACTGTTCTCCGGTTTTTGGAAGTATTTACTTAACGTTGAAAATTCCTCATCTGGTTTGTTTAGTTTACTCATTTTACAGAATTCGCTGTATCTTGCAGTTGATTTATCGATGCCATTTTATTTTCAACAGCAGACAGTTTCGCCTCAAGGGAATCATTCTCAAGTTGAATGCAGGTTCATTTGAGTCGATAACTTATGAATTGATGACAGTGTGCTCTGACCCTCGGAATGGTCTACATCATTGATGACACTATTATCAGTTCCAGACTCACCGTGAATGATTGAATGACTCCCTGCTAATATCTTTGCATTTTGGTACAAGATGTCATCCACACACACAAACATTAATACTATGTAAAGTTTCCACCAAGTACTTGTGAACACTGATCAGTTCGTGAGTTGATATCAGTAATCGACAAAGTCAAGAAATACACACATAAAAACTGGGAATCAAACCTTCTGTGGCGGTCAGACGGGTTTGATCAACTCTGATGATAGAACACCTGAATAGATATTCGTGGGGGTGGGGGGGGGATCCCGGCCTGGTCCGTTGCATTTTCTCCCTTCCTGTTACACTTCAATACTCAACTTTAAAGTGTAACATGGCCTTAGAAACACTTCAATATTCAAATTTAAAGTGTAGCATGGCCTTAGAAACACTTCAATATTCAAATTTTAAGGCGTAGCATAGCCTTAGAAAACGTTTCAAGTTTGGTTCTACAAATTCATGCATTTGGATTCGTAAAATTTGATAAATTGGCAGAGCTCAAGTTGGAGATGCTTGACAGTTCGAAATACCTCTGACAGTCACCCAGTGTCAAAACAGGACTTGCATGTACTTGAGTGCGTGTACCGAATAGATACCATTACATACATGTACCATCAATAAACAACTCGCCACAAATATTGAAACAATGTGCGCACTTCCTTACTTGAGTATAATATATAATCAATGTATAATATTGTTTGATGACGATTGTATGCTAATTTTGGCTTTCCTGATTTTTGGTAATATTTCTTGAAACACGTATCCTACGTATTGTCATCAATTCTTCATATCTTCCTTTGAAAGTGAACATATGCCTCTTATTTACTTAAACTTGAATTCCCTTCTTACAAGAATGGCATTATGCATCTAGACGACGGACGTAGATCAGAAACGCTCATTCTAGCCAACTTACCCCACAATGAGATAACTTACCCCACAATGAGATAACTTACAATACAATGAGATAACTTACCCCACAATGAGATAACTTACCCCACAATGAGATAACTTACCCCACAATGAGGTAACTTACCCCACAATGAGATAACTTACCCCACAATGAGATAACTTACCCCACAATGAGATAACTTACCCCACAATGAGATAACTTACCCCACAATGAGATAACTTACAATACAATGAGATAACTTACCCCACAATGAGATAACTTACCCCACAATGAGATAACTTACCCCACAATGAGATAACTTACAATACAATGAGATTGCAGATTATTGGAAGAAGAAGATGGAAGGGTTTGTGGATTGAGGTGTTATGATGCCGCTATACGATCATATGACAGTGTCAAAGAATTTGTATTTTTCTTTAGGGTTTATATAAAGTATGTTGTCGGTTAAAAAGAGTGAATATTTATTCAACATATCTTAACGGGAAATTAAAGCAATTATATACTGGTGTACATTTTATCATCATTTATTATCTTTGGAAATGATGAAAATCAAAATTGTCAAGTGTATCTTTATATTTTCATAGTTACATAGGCGAACAAAATGACAAAATAACCAACAACTCGAGGTCTCCTGACAGAAGAAACACAATTACATTTAATTGCATGACACAGTATTGCCATTCCTTAGCATAGCTGGGGAAACATTTTTGCAGCTATTCCTACCACTTAATTATGCTCAAATCAGTAAAGAAACATGTCTGGATTTTTTTATAACGTTACAAAGCATCCCAACGGTGGCATTTCAAATCAAGCACTAAAACGAATTTCAATGCAGCAAAAATCCCCACCACTAATCTGTATTGCTTAAGTTGAAAAAGTACACAAAACGTTCATTAGCAGGTGTATACTTGAATACAGAGAGCACATAGCTGTAAAATACGCTTAATGTTACAGCATTTCCTTGTATCATTGCTTGAGACTAGAGCTATAAGGGAATTTATACACATGCATCGCTAGTTTCTCCCCGTTACTTGTAAATCGTCAAACACAATTTGAAGCACGAAATTCTCACATTGAATGTTAATGTAATTCATATAAAAATTACTCAAGTTCAAGATAATTGTGAAAGGCATTTATTGCAATAATTATGAGCTTTATGTTATCCTTGATATTATTTTCACACAAACAGAAAGGCAGATGAGCAAAAAACTATTAAATGTAGGTCTGCTGAATCAAACAGAATACATTTGTGATATGTTCCCATCCGCCATTCGTACACCTTTAAAACACTTTAAATTGTCTTCTTAATCTTAAGAGCATTCTTGATTGAAGATAACTAAAATTATTAAGGAAATTGTATCTATGATGCCAGGGTTGTTTGGGGCTAAATAGGCATGTAGTAAAACACATTACCGCTTTTTTAGAACATCTTCTCATTTACTTCTGAACATTTAGCACACAAACTGTTTTGTTATTATACCGGTAATGAATATAGATGTTTCAACCAAAACTGAAATTTGTGAACCTTGGATATAGGAGGGGTTCAGGTTTTAGGGTGGGGCTAATTAGGTAATATGGTATTTTTATATATTCTCCTGTACTGCTGAACATTTAGCAGACATACTAGAGTAAATCTTGTAAAGCACCGAGTATGCCTTCCGTTACTGTCCAAGCAGACGACACCATGCAGGATAACCCAACACGTGGCATTCTCATATACTGAATTGTACTGATCACAAATGAATATATTATTCTCGGTATCAATCTAAATATTGATTCGAAAATATGTAAATGAAAATCTTAAAACTTTAACTGCCTTTTTTTAACCAAACTGGCATGATTAATATTGTGAGGTATTTATAGCATCCCTATTTGCATACTTCCAGACTGCGCATGCGCATTCTGTATTTGATACTTCGTAAACAAAGGGGAATTTTGAGTCTACCACCACCCTCCCCACCTCATTCATACCGGGGGCCTTTTAACGCCCCCTTTTCCGATTTTTTCCAAATTATACATATGGGCCTTTTTACGCCCTCTTTCTGACTTTTTCCAAGTTGTACATATGTTTGGGTCTATTTTTTATATGCCATAATTTGTCACTAGTCATAATATGTCAGATGACACATTTTTTGTTCTCAGGTGCTAATTTTGAGATGTGGCAATTTGTCATTATACATTGTCTGTACATTTTACTTGTATGTAAATTTTACTTATATTTGAATCCTAGTTTGTGTTCCCTTTACTGTCATTTATTGTATGTGTAATAAATGACCTATTTTATTCTTTAAAGGGTGTGATGTTTTTATTTAGTATAGGCAGACAGGTATAAATATTGTGGGGAAAATAGTCAATACAGAGAGTTTTTTTTCCTATAGACATAGAGCAAAAGTATTAAAACATATGAATATGAAAATCGATGGGGTTCGAATTGATTGGAAATATAACATGGCTACGTGAAGAAATGAAACCTTTTGAAGGTGCGAGTTTCGTCTTGCACTTTAATGATTGTTTGAATGTATGTTTTGAAACATGTGAAGTGGAGATGTATGTGAGAATTTTTAAAATAACATTTAGCTCTAAAACTTCATAGTTATTTCGGATTTCAAACATTTCGGTTGAGCATCACTGAAGAGACATTATTTGTCGAAAATGCGCATATGGTGTATCAAAATTGGTACCGTATAAGTTTTACATATAAGACCCAATCATGCGCTGTAAATCGAAAGGGTGCAGGCAACAGGACGTGACTGTATGGATTATATACATAAAAAGCATAACATCTTCATAATCCCGAAGATCTAGAAGAGATAATTGCCGCATATTTATAATGAACTGGTCAATTTTACCATGACAGTAATGTCCCAGGTTCTAGATTACATGGGAGAATTGTTAGAAAATTATTGAGATATCGTGAATTTTAATTGGAGAATGAAGAGAGTTAATGGTACATATGTGTGAAATTTCATGGCATATCAATTAAAGTGTTCATATATGATTATGCATTTTGTACATGCATATCTACTATAAATGGATCATTTTCTATCCTTCTTACAACCTACAGTGTATTACATAGTGTGGTGTATTGTTTTTACAATTACATGTACATACATTCAACTTAGGCTTAAACGCAATTCATTTTCATCTATATGTGCCATTTCTGCATCATACTGTTTTAAAGGGGCATGGACACGATTTGAGTTGAAAATTTTATTTTTCCATTTTTTATTGTTTACAATGCTTAACTAAAGTATTTCTTACAGACAATCAAAATTTGAATATCAGTTGTTGAGTTACGAGCTAATTGAGATACAGTACTGACAATTCTGTGTTATGTAAACAAGGCTTGTGTCATGTTTTTGTTTACATATATATTGCGTAATTTTGAACGTCAGTAAATAGTCGAGGTACATGGGAGATACAGTGCTCATGATTCTTTGTTATGTAAACAAGTCTCGTGTCATGTTTTGTTTACATATATATTGCTTAACAGAAGAAAATATCATGTTTAAAACAAATGAAGTGTCAAACACTAGACACGTTTTAACTGTGTTCAGAATTAACTTATGAATTGGGGGGGGGGGGGGGGGGGATCTGCTTAA
>NC_079167.1:11795314-11977814 GCF_947568905.1 Ostrea edulis | reverse complement strand
TAAAGAATGCAAAACCGAAACTAAGGCAAACAATGACATTATAGCATGAAATCTTGCCCCTACAGTAGCAAATTGGTTTTGAACAAAACCCTATTGGTTTTCGAATAAGATAAGATCGATTTAAAGGTTCTTGCTTTAAAATCGAAGGAAAATGTTCAAAGGGTGCAAAGATGGTTGTATCCATTGCGTTTCCTCAATGTTAGTTCAAGTTCAAAAGGAATATTATACACACTTTTTCGTTTGTAGATTCCGTAGGGAATTGGAATACCCGAAATAACGTTTTCCACTCGTTTGGTTTTAGTGCACTTTCAATCACATATATTTTGGGCACGTTCAACCTTAATTAACAGCGTCATATAATATTCGGTTGCAGTGGGTTTAAAGTTGTAAACGTTGACTTAAAGATATCTAATATGTTCTTTTTCTCTCTCTCTCCATACATTGCAAAGGACTGTGTACATGTACATAGTCGAGTTTAAGTTAATAATCCGTCGCTAATAAATGAAAATTTACACTTTAAGAAAGTTTATTTTGAAATTATGATGTAATCTTGGGGAAATGTCATTAAGAATAGAGTGATCGCTCATACAAAAGACTGCAAAATCCAGCAAGCGGCAGCGATCATTAGCACTCACTCGTAACAGCTCCCAATAATGAGGATATCATAGAAGCGTCTTATTTCATGTTTTGTTGCAATTGATAACGTGTTCTACTATCATCGTACCGATCGATGGAATACAGTAAGATGTATACACTCAAGAATATGGGACAATCACATTTGAAAATATATCTTTTTTAATTTGATAAGAGAGAAGCTTTTAAATTATATTATAGACCACCGTTTTCGATAGCGTATGATTCAGTGCCAGTAATTGTAGGGTAGATACAAGGTATAACGAAGACAGCGCTCTTATGAATTAGATGAACATACGTGTAACAGCAAATTGCAAAAAAAAGATGAATAATTATGTACAGCAATTAAATTATCTTTGGGTAACATGTGGTGGTTTGAATTTTATGTATATAAACTTACTTTTCTTTTGGATGATGCCTGACGTTCATCCTGTCTTTGTACAACTTCTCCAGGGATGATTTTTATCCAGATAACATATGCAATGTGGCCGTACGTGAAAGTGAGCGCAATTAAGGGAATGAAATACTGGAGCGACATAATACAGAGACTGTACGGAAATCTCAACGCTTCATCCATGTCTTCAAAGCATCTTCCCTTCTGACATATCCCCGTTCTGTTTTCAAATGCGACTTGAACTTTCCCTGTAACAGCAGTGGGGATTGGAACCAACAATGCCATAATCCAAACAACCCCACAAATACACATCACACCTTTATGGGTCAGTTTTGGTCGCAACGGGTAAATAATGGCTACGTAACGATCTGCACTCATTGCAACCAGTGTAAAGGCACTCGCAAACACTGCAACTATCTGGGAATAAAGAACAAACGGGCACATAAACTTCCCAAATGGCCAGTATGCAAGCAAAAGGTTTGGCATGAAAGAAAACGGAACCAGAATAATGGTCTTGGTAATATCTGCAATAGCTATATTGAACAGAAACAAGTTTGTAACACTTCTTAGCATCTTCTCTGTTACTATAATGTAACAAACGACGAAGTTCCCGACAATAGCCACTACAGTAATTGAAGCATACAGAATCAAAAATATACACTCCATGAGTCCAACATCTGAAATGCAATCATCTTTAAATAGAAAATTGCCACTGGTGTTTAACATTTTGGAACTGTCATCCATTTTGATCTGCTGATCCTCACAATGTCACTGTCCACGTTAAGAACTGCATATGACAACTATCCGGTCCCAACTAAGTACGACTTGATAGCAGTGTCACTCAGCGAATGATCGAATAAATCGGCTAGCTCAGCCTTTATATTGGATTTTTCGTATACACTGTACGGCACATGTATGTGCAGGTAATGATGCAATATTCTTGAATATTATCTTATGATTAAGCATCAATCTGAAACAAACGTACATGTTTCTTACGAAAGCAGTGTCTCGTTCTTAAAATATTAATTTATCTCGATATAATCATGCTGAATATGTCATTTCAAATTTGTCCTAATTTAATCTAATTTTCTTACGAAAGCAGTGTCTCGTTCTTAAAATATTATTTATTTATCTCGTTATAATCATGCTGAATGTCATTTCAAATTTGTCCTTATTTAATCTAATTTTAGTCCCACATGTAATCGGGATGCATTAAAAAAAAATTAACCGACATCTTATTGCTAAAAATAATAACCTGTTTGCGTTACGATTAGATTGCAATTTCTACCTTTTAAGGAATGTATGAAGCGTCGTTTGAAGGATTCATAAGAATGACTTTGATCATTACATTTCTTGCAATTTTTTTGTTAAAACGTTATCATTTCTGTATGTTCGGTCACGCTCCATTAAAAGTTAATCTGTGAACTGCATACTCACTGTTAATTCACCAAATACCCGCCATTTGAATTTTATATCTTGTTTTACGTCCCATCTGAGAATTTTTCTCTCATACAGACGTCCGTCATGGGAATTAAAATGACATACTCTAAATCTTTTGCAGAGTTGTCGTTCGTGATCAAGAGAATTGTTCCTTCTTCAATCCTCATTTTCTGTTAAGAATCCATCGAATAAAACAATTAAAAGCAGCTTCCACTTCATTCAGACTGCGAGAACTTGTCCGGAACGTGTCAATGGAGCGATGTTCAAGACAATTAGTACACAAAGATGTTTTTAATAGATTTGTTCGCTTCTGGTAAACTAATGTATTTTCCGCTGATTTGAGGTTTCACTTTGGTTATAATCGTTGTCTCACGAACTCCACCTTTAAATCATATTAAGCACATGTAATTGATCGTGCCAGAAGTGATTGAAGGACTTCAAACATTAATAAACGCAGCAGTTATATCATTATCGTACTCATCTGAAATGACATTCGTTTCCGATTAAATCCTGCATTAACTCCGACCTTCTCGAAGACCGAGAGATAGGTACAACAACAAGTAATTTATATCACCGACTCGCCTGGAAATACTTGAAATTATTACTTCGTTGCATCCCGTGCTTTGCAGCGTTTATAGAATTTTTTAGTAACCTGAATTTTAATTGGTTGTGAATTCTGTATTATTTTCCTCGTTATATCTTTTAAACAGGGCACAGAGAAGAACGATATAATCATGTAGCAAATTGGATGAGCAGTAGGTATTTCTTTTTACAGAGCAAGAGACTCCAAAGAGTCAGAATCTTTGACTGACTATATTAACTTTGGACAATCAAACGCCATGATGACCATTTTGATACATGTATTATGGTCGCTCAAAAGAGTAACGACACTTCTATGGGACCAAAATGAGAACATTTATACCAAGTATAGTGACGGGGTGATGCGGCCTGTGTGGAAAAAAAGTCCAATATTGTCAATAAATAGCCATGGTGAACATGTTTGCAAAATGAACCAACGGATTGAGAAGACGGAAGTCGAATTTGTTTCAGACACACGGTGCACCTCGGCCTAACAGTCACCTAAGCACCACCTGGTAAAACTTTGTATGTACATGGGAAGTGATGCATGTTAATGGTGCAATGAGTGCATCTCAAACCCTCAAAATGGAATGGGCTAAAGGGAACTAAATTTTTACTTTCATGGTCACTGCACTCCTGGAAACGGGGGGTTGGGGTCAACCTAACATGTAAATTCTAAGAGAAGATGTTGCACGTCTCATGTTAATTTCCCTAAAGGGGTTGCATGAAAGATCGAAAATTTTAAGTTATTCAAATATATGATAAAACCAATTGGAACGTATGTCTTGATTGAATAATTTTTGAAAATAAGTTGAAAAGACGTGTATTGACAAAATTAGCCAAAATATCTCGAGTTTAAATCAAGCAATAAGCGATTTATATCATGATGTTTAGCGTTGAAATGGAGGGGTATCCCCGAATTTCAGAAAAACTGCCTCCGTGAAACAAAATAAATTTATCATGAACATGTTCTTCGAGTTTCCTCTAAAAAAAACCCCAAAAACTGTCGCTTTGAAATTTTGTTTCACGGGGGCATTTTTTTGTAAATTTAAAAACATTGAAACGACTTCACTGGTATTATTTTCAACTTCACCTGTACGTTAATTTTCCATAGTAATGTATGGTCTACTTCGTGGTTCAGTGGAGAAGGTCGTCGACTCAAATACACTATTTTTAAAACGACCAGGTTCGACTCCCTCACGAACAAACTTTTTTTTTTTTCATATTACGTTTTCCATCTAGATATTTTTTTCTCAATTGAAACACGCTTCTAGTTTTTATAAATGTTTCATGTCAAATCTCTGTTTATTACCGTGTGTCGAGTTTGAAATAAACTTCCAACCTGGACACTGTTTAGTTTGTGAATAGGACTCTCAACAAACACGCCGAATACAGCATGCAATACCTGTGTTTTAATAGTCAAGACTGCTAACGAGAACTTGTATCTTTTTCGGAATGAAAGTGGTGCGTTTTACGAAAAACTGTTGTGAACTTTGCAAAGCTTTGGAAGAAAAACTTTTAAGGCCAAACAAGGTAAATAACCGTTAAACAGTTTGAGTTTATATGTATTCCAGTAACAAATTGCTATGTTGAATCAATTTTTACAGGTACATGTACTTCGAATAACGTTGAACTTTATTAATGCGTATTAAACTTCCCACATTTTGTTTTGTGGCCAGAGTCATGTACAGTTGACTATTGTTGGTTGTAGAAAATAATACATACAAGTATAAGAGCTTTTGGGCTGTAGTAGTATAGAATATTAAATATTTGATACACTCGTAACATGTAACCGTATCTGATATTCAGAAAAAATGAAGACAATTTAATTTTCACGATTTCAAAAATTATCTTGAGACTACATGTATAATGTATTGACACATAAAATGTATTAGGCTTGTCCCTAGTACTGGGGAATCCTTCAGGTATTTAAATGGCAAATACGCAATGAGTATAAATATGAATGAAGGTCAGTTCTACGTCACGAGTGCTGGCACGGATCTCTGATTAGGGAAAATTCCCGCTTCGGTGCAACACCCTCTTTCAGAGCGACTGTTTTTTAGAGGAAAACTCGAAGAACATGCTCATGCTGAATGTATGTACTTGTTAATGTTGAATTTTATTAATGCATATTAAACTTCTAATCTTTTGTTTTGTGGCCAGAGTCATGTACAGTTGCCAATTGTTGGTTGTAGAAAATAATACATACGAGTATAAGAGCTTTTGGACTGTAGTAGTATAGAATATATTAAATATTTGATACACTCGTAACATGTAACCGTATACATTGTATCTGATACTCAGAATAAAAGAAGACAAATTAATTTTCACGATTTCAAAAATTATCTTGAGACTACATGTATAATGTATTGACACATAAAATGTATTAGGCTTGTCCCTAGTACTGGGGAATCCTTCAGGTATTTAAATGGCAAATACGCAATGAGTATAAATATGAATGAAGGTCAGTTCTGCGTCACGAATGTTGGCACGTAGCTCCGATTAGGGAAAATTCCCGCTTCGATGCAACCACCTCTTTTCTGCTTTTAATACGTCGGAACTTGCGATGCTACAAACAAAGTTGAACGTGATCAAAACATAGTCCACGATAGAAATTTTATGTGCATAACACTTGAATTTCGCACGAAACATCTGTGGCTGACCTAAGAATATATGTTTTAGCTAACTGTGAAGATAAAGAACAGTATGACCAATCTTATAACTTCTATAAAGAATACAAGTTTCTTTACATAAAATACATTACTCTAAGGCGCTCAACATTGCTCGTCTGAAATCAAATGAAAGAAAGCAATATGTATTTAAAATATATGATTGCAATGCTAATCAGTTATACGAAGAAGAAATTCCCTGTGGAAATTGTTAATAGAGAAAACTAAATTTCATTACAAATTCATCCCTTTAATCCATATTACAAAAGGTGGAAAAATACAAGCGATCAAGTATATCATGTGTATAATTGTTGTAATAAATTTCTGTATGAATGACTCGGTTATACATACATGTATTTTACTATATATGGAACAACGAAAAGCCAAAGGGTTGACTTATTTGCCCTACTTTAAATTTTTTATTTCTTTATGGTATTTATCACTGTTCGTTATCTTTACTTTTTCATGAGGCGCTCTTTCACATATGCCTTATTGAATAGTGTGCATCGGGGAGACATATGTTTCTATGGCGGTCTATTGTGATGTATAAAGCATTTAAAACGTTATACATTTTTATTTTTATTTTAGGAAGCTAATAAAAATCGATTGTAGGAGCAATATAATAACAATAAATCATATGCATTTGACTTCAGAAGTCATATAGATCTTTATCATATATTTTAGGGTGTTTTTCGCCCGCATTTTATGTTTATCATCTGCAGGTCGTAAATGTGCGACTTTTCCTAATAAAGCAACGTCTGATTTTGATGAACATTCACCGACAGATGACACAAAGCAAAACCAAAGGGGAACCATTTAAACAAATGGTCCAAATTTTTCGTAGATTTATGATGGTATGTATGAGAAGTTTATTATCAAACGGAAATCATTCTCAATAGCAACAAGAGGTACTGTGAGCAATGCTCACTAAGAATACCCCCCGCTTACCCCAATCTCCCAAAGGGTGTTCCATGCGATGAAAAAAGCCGTTAAAGAATTTAAATGGAAACCATATTGCTACTTCGATGTCCAGTGCACGTGACCTTTGGACCCCAAAATCCATAGGGAACATCTTCATCCCATGGGTAGTCCATATGTATGATATGGTGACTGTAGGTGGAAAGGATAACGCTTTAGAGCCCGGAAACCATATTGCTACTTCGATGTCCAGTGCGCTTGACCTTTGACCTTTTGACCCCAAAATTGATAGGGAACATCTTCATCCCATGGGTAGTCCATATGTATGATATGGTGACTGTAGGTGGAAAGGATAACGCTTTAGAGCCCGGAAACCATATTGCTACTTCGATGTCCAGTGCGATTGACCTTTGACCTTTTGACCCCAAAATCGATAGGGAACATCTTCATCCCATGGGTAGTCCATATGTATGATATGGTGACTGTAGGTGGAAAGGATAATGCTTTAGAGACCGGAAACCATATTGCTACTTCGATGTCCAGTGCGCTTGACCTTTGGACCCCAAAATCGATAGGGGACATCTTCATCCCATGGGTAGTCCATATGTATGATATGGTGACGGTAGGTGGAAAGGATAATGCTTTAGAGCCCGGAAACCATTGCGTCTACAGACGGACGGACGGACAGACAGACGGACAACCCGATTCCAGTATACCCCCCCCCCCCCCACAACTTGTTGCGGGGGGTATAACTATCAGATGAAACCAAGTGCAGGAGAAGTTAGGTCGAAGTCAATAAGTAAAATCTTTTCCTCAAGAATCACAAGTCTACGTACAATACGTAAATATCAACATGAAAGTACCGTATGTTCACACCATACCCATAAAACATGGGGATATACAAATGTAGGTTATTATGGCCCCGCATGGAATGCGGGAGCCCTATAGTAATCACATTGTCCGTCCGTCAACACTTTTTTGTGACACGATAACTCAGTTTTCAATTTTTTTTACAATAAGAAAAAGACACCTAGAGATTTGAGGATCATTGTCACTTTGTCTGTCTGTATGTCATCGTCTTTGTTATTATGACTGTATCTGTTTACCACTGTCTAAGGGAGATAATTAAATTTGAATTATGATAAATTGTATTAATATAGATTGATTGATTGAGGTTTTACGCCGTTTTAGCAATATTTCAGCCATTTTACGGCGGTTAACTTATTGAAATATGTTTTGTTGTGAGTGTTTGAGTTTCCGTGACGGCCAACTCTTTTTCGAACATCAGGGAAACGATCTTTTGCGTGTCAAGGGAATTGTGACCCTTGTGTCTCACCCTTTAACGTCCCATCCGACGGGCATAAAAGTTAAAAATACATTTTAAGATATCATTTCGTGTTTATAAACAGTTGTATTATAAAAGTTTTCAAATTTTTCTCTAAAAATCGCATTCTTCTAAATATTGTATTTGTCGATATTTGTAAAAAACTTACTGTGCGACTACATATGCCAGAAGTGGTGTTAATCAAATGTGGATTCTAAAAAATTCTAAAGAACTTTTAGTAAACTTGAAATCACAGAATTTTTCCCAAATCAATATCATTAAAACCTATGACTTTTCAACACTATACACGACCATTCCTCACGATAAATTAAAGACTAGACTTTTTGACATCATAGACAGTTGCTTCTTCAACAAAAACGGAAAACGGAAATATTCATATCTAGTGATCAGTCATTCAAAAACTTACTTTGTTAAACACCACACTGATTCCACGCACAAGTACTCTGAAGTTGAAATAAACAAGAGGTACTGTGAGCAATGCTCACTAAGAATACCCCCCGCTTACCCCAATCTCCCAAAGGATGTAGGTAATAGGTAAAACTTCAGTATTATGATCCAAAAGGTATCTAGGAACACAGCATCTCCATGCGATGAAAAAAGCCATTAAAGAATTTAAATGGAAACCATATTGCTACTTCGATGTCCAGTGCGCATGACCTTTGACCCCAAAATTGATAGGGAACATCTTCATCCCATGGGTAGTCCATATCTATGATATGGTGACTGTAGGTGGAAAGGATAACACTTTAGAGCCCGGAAACCATATTGCTACTTCAATGTCCAGTGCACGTGACCTTTGACCTTAAAATTGATAGGGAACATCTTCATCCCATGGGTAGTCCATATGTATGATATGGTGACTGTAGGTGGAAAGAATAACGCTTTAGAGCCTGGAAACCATATTGCTACTTCGATGTCCAGTGCGATTGACCTTTGACCTTTTGACCCCAAAATCGATAGGGAACATCTTCATCCCATGGGTAGTCCATATGTATGATATGGTGACTGTAGGTGGAAAGGATAACGCTTTAGAGCCCGGAAACCATATTACTACTTCGATGTCCAGTGCGCTTGACCTTTCGACCCCAAAATCGATAGGGAACATCTTCATCCCATGGGTAGTCCATATGTATGATATGGTGACTGTAGGTGGAAAGGATAACGCTTTAGAGCCCGGAAACCATATTACTACTTCGATGTCCAGTGCGCTTGACCTTTGGACCCTAAAATCGATAGGGAACATCTTCATCCCATGGGTAGTCCATATATATGATATGGTGACGGTAGGTGGAAAGGATAATGTTTTAGAGTCCGGAAACCATTGTGTCTACAGACGGACGGACGGACAACCCGATTCCAGTATACCCCCCCCCCCCCACAACTTGTTGCGGGGGGTATAAAAATATGCTAGAGTTCCTCATTGACAATATCTTCGTGGTCTTTGGTGACCAGGTCTTCCAATAGTCTGTTGGAATTCCCATGGGCACGAATTGTGCTCCTTTGTTAGCTGACCTGTTTTTATATTCATATGAAGCAGAATTTATTCAAAAACTTCTACGTGAGAAGAAAAAATCTCTCGCTGTGACCTTCAATTCGACTTTTAGATATATCGATGACGTTTTGTCTATTAACAATGACAGCTTTCATTCATATGTCGATTTGATATATCCCTGTGAGCTGGAAATAAAGGACACCACAGAGTCGTCCACTTCTGCTTCATACTTAGATATTTCATTGAAAGTAGACATTAACGGCAAACTAACAACTCAACTGTATGACAAACGGGATGATTTCAGCTTCTCCATCGTCAACTTCCCACATTTATGTAGCAATATTCCATTATCACCTGCATATGGTGTTTATATATCTCAACTGATTCGATATGCAAGAGCTTGTTCTGGGTATAGTCAGTTTTTAAATCGAGGTAAGCTACTGACAAACAAGTTGATGGTACAGGGATTTCAACAGTCTCGATTGAAGTCAGCATTTCGCAAATTCTATGGTCGTTATAACGATCTAGTTCGTCAATACAACCTCGCATTGGGTCAAATGCTGTCTGACGTGTTTCATACCGATTGTTAAGCCGTTCTTGGCACACTGATTTTGACTGCGGATAACTCCGTTTACCTGATCAGGATATGGGGCTCACGGCGGGTGTGACCGGTCAACAGGGGATGCTTACTCCTCCTAGGCACCTGATCCCACCTCTGGTGTGTCCAGGGGTCCGTGTTTGCCCAACTATCTATTTTGCATTGCTTGTAGGAGTTATGAGATTGATCACTGTTCGTTATCTTCACCTTGCATTGATTGCACGTTATTAAAAAGTATATTTCGTATGGGTGTAAAATCACTACATTCTAAAAGAATGTGATGTATAGTTAATGAGCAGTCACAAGATATGCATTCAGGCTGAATTTCTCTGTTCAGTAAGTAAGAATGGGTCAATTTTGAATGTCCGATGCGTAGTTTGAAATAATCGCTTCGTCCTGGCGTTTTATGACGATGCTACACGGTTTGTTTACTTTGTTTTGAATAGAGTAAAGTTTATTTGTGTCACAGAAAACCCAATAGATATGCCAAAGAGAATTTACATATAGTTTCATGAAATATGTCAAATCAGTGTACGGAATGTTAAAGTGTACAATATCATCCTGAAGTGCATTTTTGTCGCTTTGTCTGCTTTGGTATTGCCATGGATACAAATGTGACTGGGGATCCAGCAGAACTCAACTATTCTACTTTGTTTAGGTAAAAGTTAGAACCGGTTTAAAATATCTAAAATATATGGATGACCAATATTCATGTTATTTATTGACTGAAGACATAAAACTTGTATATAGATTACATGAATATACTAGAATTTCAACATGACAATCTCCATCCTTAGAAATCTTGAATGATTTCTGTTAAAACTAGAAAACTGACACGGTCAGCAAGGGCATCGTAATGAAACGCCAAGACGAAGTGATTATTTCAAGAATACGCAGCGGACATTCAAAATTGACCCATTCTTACCTGCTAAACAGAAAACCTCAGCCTGAATGCATATCTTGTGACTGTACATTAACTATACATCATATTCTTTTAGAATGTAGTGATTTTACGCCCATACGAAATATACCTTTTTAATAGTATGAAAACAATGAAAGAACTTTTTACAAATATCGACAATCATTATATCATACAATATTTACAAGAATGCGATTTTTACAGAAAAATTTGAAAACTTTTATAATACAACTGTTTATATACACGATTTCTTTTTATCTGTTTATATACATGTAGTTTTAACTTTTATGTTCGTCGGATGGGACGTTAAAGGGTGTCCCGTGTAAAATTGAGATTAGGAAAATCACGGACCCCTGGAAATACCACAGTGAGATCAGGTGCCTAGGAGAAGATATCATACCCTGTTAACCAGTCACTCCCGCCGTGAGCCCCATATCTTGACCCGTTGTCAAATTACGATGTAAAGAAGGACCTAACAATTGCGATGAAACACACCAGACAGTATTTTACCTAATGACTTAGAAATTGGAGCATTATAACGACCATAGAATTTGCGAAATGCCGACTTTAAACAAGACT
Source organism: Ostrea edulis (assembly GCF_947568905.1). Lineage (NCBI taxonomy): Eukaryota > Metazoa > Mollusca > Bivalvia > Ostreida > Ostreidae > Ostrea > Ostrea edulis. The sequence goes on along the minus strand of NC_079167.1, from coordinate 11,966,248 downwards.
GTTTAAACTCTAGTAACATCATATTTTATTGTCAGTTTAGAAATTGACAATGGAGAAGCTGAAGTCATCCCGTTTGTCATAAATTTGATTGCTAGTTTGCCGTTAACATATATGTTCAATAAAATATCCAAATATGAAACTGTACTGTCTTTTATTTCGAGTTGACTATGATATATTGAAACGACATATGAATGAAAGTGAATATTATTAATATATAAAACGTCGTCGTGTATCTAATTGTGGAGTTGGAGGTCGCATCATGGGTTTTTTTTTCAAGTAGAAACTTTTCAATAAATTCTGCCTCCAGTCATAAGAATACTAATTTAATTCCGCTAATAAAGTGGCAGAATGTGTGCCCATGGGAATTCCAACTGACTGTTGCGAGACCTGATCACCAACGACTACGTACAATGTAGATATTGTCAATGAGGGACTCCAGCATCTTTTTTATATCAACTTCAGCAACCAAGAGTGGAAATGAACAAAGGCTTTTTTTTAAATGACAGATCACAAGATTTTAATATTTCCGAGTTTAATGTTTACTGAAGAAACTGCCTTTGATGTCAGAAAGCCTAGTCTTTAATTCACCGTTATTAACAATGGTGGTGTAAAGTGTGTACGTTTTTGATGCTGTTGATTTAGTACAAGTTCTGTGAATTCACTAAATGTTCTTTTGAATTTTTGAGAATTAACATTTGATCTACACTTCCCCCATATGTTGTAGCACAATGTTTGAAGTTTCTCCTTCACGGCAGTAAATATTTTCTTGAGGAGTAAAGATAATGGCTTGGTAAAAATTGAACTAAATCCTGCAGTGTATGTCTGTTTGTAAGGCTTTTTGTGAAGTTTTGGAATCCAGTATACATGTAGGTATGGTACTCAAAATTCATTCGTCCCATTGACTGGGAAATAAAATCTGTTTAAAACTAAAACGATTTTGAAGGGTTTCGTCTACATAACTTTCATTTAAGAATTTTGTAAAGAATCACAAGGATACACTTTATTATGTAGTGCAGTTTCAAGTTTTTACATTCGCAATACGATCCTTAAAGCCAGGGCATAGCAACAGCCAGGTGAAAAGTTTTAAATACAGGAATGTATTGATTATCATACATGTATATACACATCGTCTATACCTATATAATTTAATTCTATTTGTAACACGCAATCTGATTGGCTGAGCACACTGAAAAGGTTTTAGCTTTATTGAGTAGCCTACATTTTGTAACCTGGTATGGGGACATAGATGTGTACCTCCTTGACAGCCCAAGACGACTCTTCTTTTTTTCTTCATTTCGTTTTTCCCAGCAGCACTTTTAAGATATCTAATATAGAAAATTGATGGAATTAAACGTGCACAATGCGACACGTCTGTTCGACTTTTCCTCGATATCATTCAAGACGTGTACAAAAAAAACAGTGTGGTATTGTTCCCATTTATTTAAAATCCATTTTTCACCTTCGGGATCCGGGTTAGAATAGGTCCTCAGTACACCTTGTTTGTCGTAAGTAGCGACTAAATGGGGCGGTCCTTCGTATGAGTCCGCAAAAATCGAGGCCCCGTGTTACAGAAGGAGTGGCAGGATAAAGATGAGTGAAAAATTCTCGAGCATAGACCTAAATTTTGCAGCCCTTCACCGACAAATGTGACTTGTCCATGAGTGAAAAATTAGACGGACGCTAAATAAAATAGTTTTAAAATTATACAATCAATCAATCACAAGGGAAAGTTGCTTGATCCACGTCTGAAAGCATAAAATGCTTCACCTTTACAGGATGACGTCACATCATATTTGACAGATGTTTTGAATTCACTTGGTGACAATGTTGCATGAATGGTAAGTTTTAAAGTAGTTTAAAACTTAAAAACCCACAAATTATAATTGCATTTTCTACTACTTTAAAATACTTTCTTGTGAAAAAGTGAAGATTGCGAACAGTGATCAGTCTCATAAATCCAAAAATATATAATTAAAGTAGGACAAACACGGACCCAGAGGTTGAATCAGGTGCCTATGAAGAGTACGTATTTCCTATTGACCTCCGTTGTGTGATGTCAAGAGTAAACATTTTCCCGTACTTTATGTCGGAGAGACTTAATCTGTTGTGTGTCTGTTTCGTTATATCTGAGTTCTGTTTCATTCTTAGATATTTTAATGAACATAGATGTTAACAACTCAACTTTATGACAAACGGGATGAGTTCAGCTTTTCCATCGTCAACTTCTTATATCTAAGTACAAGTAGCAATATTCCATTGTCACTTGCATATCTTCACGTGGGGATCCGGGTTAAAATAGGTCCTCAGTACCCCTTGCTTGTCGTAAGAGGCGATTAAATGGGCGGTCTTTCGGATGAGACCACAAAACCGAGAACCCGTGTCACAGTAGGTGTGGCACGGTAAATATCCCTCCCTAATCAAAGAGTATAAGCGCCAAGCATAGGCCTATAATTTGGAGCCCTTCCCCGAAGGCAATGGTGACGTCTCCATATCAGTGTAAAATTTTCGAGAGGGAAGTTAAACAATATATAATCAATCAATCACTCGCATATGGTGTTTATTTATCTCAACTGATTCGATGATACGCAAGAGCTTTAGTTGCGTATAGTCAGTTTTTAAATCGAGAGACTACTGACAGATACAATGTAAGTTGATGTTATAGGGGTTTCTACAGTCTCGTTGAAAGTCTGCATTTCGTATGTTTATGGTCGTTATAGCGATTTGATTTACTAATACAACCTGTCAATGGGTAAAATCTGTCTGACATGTTTCATACCAATAACAGCCCGATCTCTACACACTGATTTTGTCTAGATTGTTCCGTTTACTTGATCGAGAAATAGTGCTCACAGCGGGTCGACAGTGGATGCTTACTCCTCCTAGACACCTGATCCCACCTCTGGTGTGTCCATGGGTCCGTGTTTTCTTCCTCCTTCATAGGGGTTATGAGATTGATCATTGTTCGTTATATTAACCTTTTCATATAAGTGTCATGAAAATACAGGTACAATTTATATACCTGTAGGCCTATGTCAGGACGAATAAATAATAATATTACATAATTTCTAAAAAAAAAAAAAAAAAAGACAGAAATTGATTAAGGATAAACTTCTTTTTTTTTTTTACAATGCACATGCATGACATTAGATAAAATAAATCTTCTATTTCTAGTCGGAAACTGAAACATATCGTCGGGGAGGGGATGTACATTTAGACTTCGTGCTAGTTGTCGATAAAAAGGAACAATTCCAACATATATATATATAATAATGTCTAGCTAATAACCTAAAGTAAATCAAGCTACTCGCCAGTATCGAACTCCAATATGAGTATGTAGATGTGATAATTAAAGAGTTGCATGGTGTGCATATGCTGTTTCTGTGTACGTGTTTTTTTTAATTATAGGGAGCACCCGGACAGATTCTTAATATTTCTATCCCAGATTTCTTTTAGAATTATATTAGATACATAAAAATAAAATAAAATTTAATAATTTTGAGCAATAGCACTCCATTAGTTTGATTGACATTGCATATTCCAGGTAATTCTGTATAGATTGTGTTTTGGTATGGCTGTAATTCTGTATATATTGTGTTTTGGTATGGCTGTAATTCTGTATATATTGTGTTTTGGTATGGCTGTAATTCTGTATATATTGTGTTTTGGTATGGCTGTAATTCTGTATATATTGTGTTTTGGTATGGCTGTAATTCTGTATATATTGTGTTTTGGTATGGCTGTAATTCTGTATATATTGTGTTTTGGGCTGTAATTCTGTATATATTGTGTTTTGGGCTGTAATTGTCTTAATAAGTTTTTATTATATGTCTCTCTTACCTCGGCCCATTTAAACACCACACAAGAATTCCAACACTTCTGTTAATTTCAATTACCCTGATTAGCTTCTCACTAAAGTGAGAAAAAAACCCACATAGGAATTGTAGAATATTATAGGATATGTAAGGTCCACACTTCACCGTAACAAAAATGATTATTATACCCCCCGAACGAAGTTCAGGGGAGTATATAGGAATCACTCTGTCTGTCCGTCTGTGCAGATTCGTGTCCGGGCCATAACTTCTTTGTTCTTTGACTTAGGCATACCATATTTGACACACAGGTGGATCACCATGAGACAATGTGTCGAGTACCTTCATGACCTCAATATGACCTTGACCTTAAGGCCAAAATTAAAAGTTTTTTTTACAATGGATTCGTGTCCGGGCCATAACTTCTTTGTTCTTTGACATAGTCATAACTTATTTGACACATAAATGTATCACCATGAGACGATGTGTCATGTACCTTGACCTCAAAGTCAAAATTAAAGGTTTTTATAATGGATTCGTGTCAGGACCGTGACTTCTTTGTTCTTTGACATAGGCATACCATATTTGACACATGGGTGTGTCACCATGAGACGATGTGTCGGGTACCTTCATTACCTCTATATGACCTTGAACTTTGACCTCAAGTTCAAAATTGATTATAGGGTTTTGAAATAGTCATACCATAAGACATGGGTGTATCACCATGAGACTATGTGTCATGTACATTCATGACCTCTTTAAACCTTGACCTTTGATCTCAAGGTCAAAATTATAGGTTTATGCCATGGATTTGTGTTCGGACTATATCTTCCATTTTCTTCTACAAAGGCATACCATATTTTTACACTCAGGAAAGAGGTAATTTATTCCTATTAACAACACCCTTTGGGAGATTGGGGTAAGCGGGGGGGGGGGGGGGATATTCTTAGTGAGCATTGCTCACAGTACTTCTTGTTAAATTTAAAGACAAACAATTCAATACACAGCATTGTGGCGCACCGTATGAGACGACGCCTAAAATTTAATGTGTAATACAGAACAATGAAAACACATTAATGATAATAAACACATTTCGTAATATTTGATGCGACTTTCTAAATTCATACATGCTCCCATCGACGCCCAGGAAAACCCAAAGATAAAAAACAAAAACATTTTGTTAAAAATCTATGGAAGCCTGTGTGTCCACGGCAATACATGTATAGTGCGAGGTAAACAAAACAATAGCGGACCCTAATTTTGTTCTTCAAAAACTTGTGATGTTATTTTTAACTCTATGTTAACATAAACTTGCTCAAGAAGAGCATGCGCTGAAAAGTGACTTTACCGTGCCGAGTTTTCTATAGAACTCGTAATCATACTCAACTTAAATTTCATTGGTCATGACTATGCACGCCTATTAAAATAACCCCATGACACCTCCGCTCTTGAAAATCTGAACAAACAAGAGATGTTTGTAAAACATATGCTCCCCATGGTGCAAAATTGAAAAGGGTTATACACATGCATCATTAGTAGTACCATCAATTCAAAATATCGAGCAGACAATATCTTCCTATATCAGGAGTGGATTGACCATGTGACCTAAAATCAATATCGGTCATCTTCTTCTGAAGATGTACCAGTGTACCAAGTTTAATGTCTGTCAAGCAAAAGGTTCTCAAGATATTGAGTGAACAGTATATTCCTATGTCCAGAGTAGATTGACCCTTGACCTTTTGACCTGAAAAACAATAGGGGTACGATCAAGTGGATGGTTCTGAAGATATTGAGCGGACAACATGCCGGTCTTCTTTGAAGGAGGGGGGGGGCATAAAAATGTCATTAGTACAAATATTTCTCGCTAGACTATCACGAGAAATTACAATTACACACTTGACTATAACGTGAGATAATTAAATAAAAAGACAAACAATTCAAGATACAGCATTCTAGCGCACCGTTCGAGATGGGCATCTGCTCGTTGAGGACTTGACATTATCGAAGTTTCCACTCGTGTAACCTCATATTTTTAAATCTCCCAAACGAAGTTAATGTTTTTGCTCGGTTCTTAATCTTCCGCTTCTTTCTCGCGCCTAAAACTGTCCCGACACCGTCCTCCGTAACCAGTGTATGAAAGTAATAGATGGGGTGAGGTTTAACATAGGACTCTATGGGGGGGGGGGATAATTCCAAAATTCAACAGATATAACTTGACAAATATGATAGAGTCCTCAAGGTCAAGTGACTCCTGTGACCTTGGTCTCTGACCATGAACATAAAAATTGGTATAACTTTGAAACGAGGACTAATAGTGACATGGAATCTTCAGAAATGGCAATAGGATGACATGACCTACAAACTAGTATCAAGGTCAAGTGACTCTAGTGACCTTTGAACATAAATTTGGTATTACTTAAGGTATTCCATGTATAATGAAAGGATAATGAACAGTTTTGAAGGATTTAAATCAACATAAATGTTTATTGTTAAATAATGATGAAAGTGAAGCAGATGAAATTCACATGACTGGTAAATGATTAGAAGCTGACCTTTTTGCACTTAAGACTTTTTGGAAGAGTTGTCTGCCCTTTGTAAAATCAAGAAAAATCTAATTTTCTAAAAATGTGTGTGGTCAATGATTAATTTTATTTCATATTTTCACTAAGAGAAAGTGTTTGTAACTTTCTACCAAGAGATTTGTGTGAAAATATAATTTCTTTTTAAAATATTGTAATAAAACATGCTTTTCCCATATACTTCAATGTTAAATCCTAGGTGAAATAAATCAAGCAGTAAACAAAATTTTGAAAATTCCTACGGTGGATTATTTTTATTTGATGAACCCTTCAAAATGATACCATGATTACAAAAATTCCACCATCCATTTATTAGATATGAAATATGGTCATTACACATTGAATACCTTAAGAACCAGGTCTGATAAGAGAGAGGGGGTCTTCAGAAATGATGAAAGGACGATTGATTGAATATTGTTTAACGTCCCTCTCAAACATCTTTCACTCATATGGAGACGTCACCATTGCCGGTGAAGGACTGCAAAATTTAAGCCTATCCTCGGCGCTTACGGTCTTTGAGCAGGAATGGATCTTTATTGTGCCACACCTACTGTGACACGGGACCTCGGGGTTGTTTTTTTTTGGGTTTTTTTTTTGCGGTCTCATCCGAAAGACCGCCCCATTTAGTCGCCTATTACGACAAACAAGAAGTACTGTGGACCTATTTCAACTCGAATCCTCACGGAATATGAAAGGATGATAAGATTTACAAATTGGTATCAAGGTCAAGTGACTCCAGTGACTTTGACCTCTGACCTTGAATATACAAATTCATATAATTCTGGAATTTGTGGAGACACGATACCTTCGGATATGATAACAAGATATCAAGGTCAAGTGACCTATGACCTTAGAACATAAAATGGTATTACTTAAGAACCAGGACTGGAAGAGATATGGGATCTTCAGAAACGATGGTCCAGTTTGACCATACAAACTCATAATTTTTTAACTGGAATTGATAGAGACATTGGCTTTTCAGAAAGGATGATGATGTAGTGAAATTGGGGAGGGGGGGGGGGATTTTTAATATTTTTGGTCGGGCTCGGAGTCCTCTTAGTCTGCACGTGAATTTCTCTCTCTCTTACCCGCGAATTCTAAGGGGAGCAGACGTGCTCCGGAAAGTGCAGCACTATAGTTCGTGTATTCGTGGACCCTTTGTAAGTTGTCCTGTTTATTGGTGAATATATGTGTTAATAAGTGTTTTCCGGTGTGTTTGTGTATAGGAAATCACTTTATTGGCGTCGCCGTTAGGATAGTTTGCCCACCTGCGCCGCGGATCATAGCGGTGGGAGCCATTTTGAAATGATAGAATTTCTTAGTTAATTTTATTAGTTTATATGGTTAAATGTAATTATTGTGCCTTGTCTTGTATTATTCTGGTTTGTGGCTTGGCAGTAATTCTGATCGCCTGGTATTCTGGTCAGGTTAGTCCGAGATGGATAGGTGACGGGGGCATCCCGGGGGGTAAGGCAGTCGGGCAAGGAAGCTTGGTGGGTACCCAAGTAGGGGATGCGAGGTCGCCGGGTGGCATGGGTATTCCGGGGGGGGGGGGGGGGGGGGTGACGGGCACTCTAGGATGGAATGCGGGGTCACATGGGGGACTGGAAACGGACCAAAATTACCAGCTAGATAGAATGGGTTCTGTCGTAGCTTCAGGCCAGGTACATGGAACTGGGTCAGTTAATCTGTCACAGGCGCTGGAAGGCTGGTTTCTAATGCTAGAGGCCCGGATTGCACAGTTGACTAACACAATCAGTCAGGTAATGTCTAGGAGAAACAGTAGGGTTGGCAACAGTTCCATAGTAGTGGCTCAGCAGTTAGCGGGGTGTCCTGGGAATGTAGGTAACTCTTCCCCAGGGGTGATTTGGGGGTGTCATCTTTAAATCCAGGTTGGGATACCTTGTCCGTAGGTCAAGTATGGGGGGGGGGGGGGTACCCTGAACCAACTCTGCCAGTTATATTGGACGAGCAAGTTGGTTGTCCCAGCGTGGTGGGTGGACCATGCCATATAGTCCTCAGCAGTAATGGGTTAATATCTATGGGGAACACCAATTACATTAGCCGTACTAGTAGTGGTGGTAGTCATGACCAACCTCAGTCTCCCCATCATTTGCCTATCTACGCAAACGAGAGTTCCTCAGGGCCCCCATCACACCAATGTAAAACTTGTACGGTACCAATTTTGATGCACCAGATGCGCATTTCGACAAATAATGTCTCTTCAGTGATGTTCAACCGAAATGTTTGAAATCTGAAATAACAATGAAGTTTTAGAGCTATTGTAGCCAAAAACAGCGTGCCAAAAAAGGTGAAGTCAAATTCGTCTAAGGATAAGAGATATGCATGAGGAAGATAATCCTTAATTTTGAAGTGAATTTCTAAATTTTATAACAGCAATTAAATATACATCCGTATTTTTAAGCTAGTAACGAAGTACTTAGCTACTGGGCTGTAGAGACCCTCGGGGACTAACAGTCCACCAGCAGAGGCCTCGACCAATGCATCTCACTTGGTCAGTCAGTAGTTGGTGCATCACAGTTGAAGTTGCAGACGAGTGAGGCCTATGAGCAATGCGTTTCGGTCTCTCGCCAGTCAGACGTGGGATTAGACATAGTAGAGTATGGTATGTCAGTACAGATGACTGTAAGGCTGCTGGTAGGGATGTTCCAAGTCAGCGTGTGTTAGGTGGTCGGTCTCCAGTGACCGGGGTTCAAAATAGGTCGGGGCAAGTGCTCCGTAAACCCTTATTAGGTAGCTCCAGTGCAGCAGGGTCGACGGTCGACAGTGCATGTCATGAGGTCAGGATGCCAGTGAACTGAGTAGTTGTGTGTCTGTGGTGGGCAGTAGTGTTTTGTTGACGGGTGTGGTTATTCCGAGGGCCCGGAGTGAAGTAGGGGTCAGGGACAGAGTCGGCGCAGATGAGAAGTTATGTGGTTGGCCGGAGGACACTGAGGCAGGTGTTAGTCACCAGGGTGGTGGGCTGGAGAACACCGGGGATAGTGTTGGTTGTCATAGTGACTTCTCGGGGTAGCTCTGGGTTTTGATGTTGACATGACTGTTGATGTGTTCTGCGATGTAGATGATGATCCTTCCACAGTCGAGTCAGGGTGTCTGGTTGAAGCACGGTCTGGAGCTCCGTCTGGTGTGATCGGTATCTCAAGTCTCTCAGCTCATGATCAGCTGAGTTTTAATGGTCGGACCAGTAGTACTGGACGGCAGGATATTGAGATGGCACCACAGGCAATTGCATCGCTTGGGGTCGAATTTACTATATAAAGAGTAAAGGTATAGAACTCTAAATATAGGGTACCCAAGTTAGCCGGTGTAAAAACAATAAATTAATTGATATAAAATTCTACTTTGTATTTTAATTTATTCATACATAATCAATCTACATTACTACCAAAGTTCATCCCGAAATTTCGTATACTTCCCAAGATATGCAGAAATGAACTCGGAAAAATGCTATTTTTTGGTTGACTTTTAGCTGGGCCCTGACACTATACGACTACACAGAGTGTTTGAGCATCGCAACAAGCTATCAAATAGAATGTGCAGCATAAAATATCATTTCTAAAATGAATTTCTTACCCCAATTCATAAAATGAAGTCCGTAATAGCTCCAAGTGACTGAAAAATTTAAACCGTCTCTACTTCCATTTAACACAGTCATTTTCATCGGTGCCACTAACTATCCACATTGACATCATTATTATCAATCGTCAAACACCTGTGATAATGTGAGTTAGATAAAAATAGACATAATAAGACATTTGTATATTTATAAAGACTTGTTATTAGCATAATTTATGTACTATAATGAATCGATATTGATATATATTAGTATTTGAGTCTTTAAATCGTCATGGGTCCTTCCATCTTTTTTGGGTAATTAGTCATAACTACCGTTCATGGTGGGGATTGTGAAAGTACAGAGGGGTAAAAAAATTCAGTCACTTGGAGCTATTACGGACTTCATTTTATGAATTGGACGTGGAATCATCAAAAATCATAAGAGGATGTTAGGACCTTCAAACTATGATCAAGGTAAAGCGACACCAGTTTTACAGAAGAAAAAACGGGGATTTTTTGAAAAATTTCAAAGCAAGACCTTCGTGATCTAGAGTTCATAAATAAAGTAAAAATTGGCGTGGATTATATCAAGGGAGAAAAATAGTAGTACTCAGAAAAAGCCACTTTTATACAGCCAATATTTCGTTTGGGAGACTTTATAATCGGTAGATTATAATCGTATCTTGTTTGTAATGTGGCATGAGTCTGAATTTTCTCGAGCTCACCCTTGCCTGGTGTTTAAATTGATTTTCATTCCCCTTCTTATGGAAAGAATAACGTTCATTAAGATTTTCTTCAATATTGTTGATCTGCGAGTTCGATTGATTATATCTTGCTTAACGTCTCTCTCGAGAATTTTTCACTCACAAAGAGACGTCACCAAGACCGGCTAAGGGGCTTCAAATTAAGGCCTATGCTCGGCGCTTATGGCCATTGAGCAGTGAGGGTTCTTTAGCGTGCCATACCTACAGTGACACGGATCCGTTTTTATGGTCAACTTCGAGGTCCCGTGACATTCACAACTGATGCCGAGCGTTTGGCGATGGAACTGTCACTACCTGTTTTAACGACTAAGGTCAAAGTCTGTCCGCATATAATATAATATAATATATATATATATATATATATATATATATAACTTATACGGTACCAATTTTGATGCACATTTCGATAAATAATGTCTCTTCAGTGATGCTCAACCGAAATGTTTGAAATCCGAAATAACTATGAAGTTTTAAAGCTATTACAGGGGAATACTGTGTGCCAAAAAAGTGGAGTCAAATTCGTCTAAGGATAAGAGCTACAGTATGCATGAGGGAGATAATCCTTAATTTTGAAATGAATTTGTTTTATAACAGCAATTAAATATACATCCGTATTTTCAAGCTAGTAGTGAAGTACTTAGCTACTGGGCTGTAGAGACCCTCGGGGACTAACAGACCACTAGCAGAGGCCTCGACCAGGGGTCATAATGTAAAACTTATACGGTACCAATTTTGATGCACCAGATGCACATTTCGACGAATAATGTCTCTTCAGTGATACTGTATATGGAGGCCTATATATTTATGCAAATTTTTATTTAATGCAAGGTGAAGATAACGAACAGTGATCAATCTCATAACTCCTACAAGCAATACAAATTAGATAGTCAGGGCCGTAACTGCCGATGAGGCAGACGAGGCAACTGCCTCGTCTGATTTTTTGGCAAAAAAGAAAATAAAATTATATAAATGTTATATTATAGGATATATGTTTAAAATGAAGACAAGCACCTTTGTCTTTGACACCATATTACGATTCTTTACATAGTACAAATGAAACACAAACATGATAAATTGGGATTTAAAAAGTGTCATTTTCAGTCGTAAAGTCAATCGGCGGCCCCCAATCCCCTGCCTCCCCTGATTTAGAACCCTACTTACGGCCCTGATAGTTGGGCAAACATGGACCCCTGGACACACCAAAGGTGGGATCAGGTGCCTAGGAGGAGTAAGCATCCCCTGTCGACCGGTCACACCCGCCGTGAGCCCCATATGCTGATCAGGTAAACGGAGTTATCCGCAGTCAAAATCAGTGTGCCAAGAACGGCTTAACAATCGGTATGAAACACGTCAGACAGCATTTGACCCAATGCGAGGTTGTATTGACGAACTAGATCGTTATAACGACCATAAAATTTGCGAAATGCTGACTTCAATCGAGACTGTTGAAATCCCTGTACCATAAACTTGTTTGTCAGTAGCTTACCTCGATTTAAAAACTGACTATACCCAGAACAAACTCTTGCATATCGAATCAGTTGAGATATATAAACACCATATGCAGGTGATAATGGAATATTGCTACATAAATGTGGGAAGTTGACGATGGAGAAGCTGAAATTAGGCCAAGGTCTCTCATGTAGTAACGATTGTGATTATTAAGAGCTTTCACAAAAGTATATTGTTACTGAAATTGATAATTCAAACATGGAATTTTTATTTGATATTTTACAATCATAGTTATTATCCTGATTCATTTGATGTTCATGTACAACGATCTTGATTTAGGCAAATGAAGTTGTTTATTTTTTGTCGTTTGTTCTTGATAAGTTTAGTCTTGCGGTATTTTTCGCACGATATAAATACACTGACGTTAAAAGTTTGTCGTTTATATTTCCATCTTTTAATAAACACAATCAGGCAAGCAAATTATTTATTCACGGTAATCTGTTGAGTTCAGTATTTGTATTTTGAAAACCTTATTTCCATATTGATATGTATATCAGTGCTTAAACAGGATGTTGCATGCATAATATATCGTTTCAATAGAGATAAATGGAATAACGATTGGTGAGACCTGATTGATAGGGAACTTTTTATACATGCAATTCTTCAACATTGTCGATTAAACATACCATTAACCTTCTTTGTTGCGATAGGAAGGCGGTGTTTAACTTCAACAAATAATCAAAGTTATTAAGTATTACGTAATCCAGGGTTAACTGATTAACATGTGTTGTATCATAAACCGTTACAATTATTATTTATATTATAGTAATCGAGGCGAAGCAGATTATCATTTCACATAGATGACTGTATTACGAGATGTCCCGAATTGAGTGAGTAGAAAAACTATCCTGCTGAAAATCTTTAAAGTTAAATAAATTAAATTGAACACCATTTACACGTATCACCTTGAGCATCATATAATCAAAACAATTAAATAAACAAATCATGTTATTAATTACATGCAACACTGATTGAGGACTTGCTTGTACGAGTTGTCGTTCGTGCGGGACGGTATCCAAAACTTGGATACTATGAATGACAACAATTAGCCTGTTAACCGATTACTCGGATAGAAAATTTGTAACCGATTAACTGGGTTATTTCAGTAAACAATTATTGTCATACGTGTGTTAAAAGGTTGAAGGGTTATAGTATTCAAAGGTCTAGATGATGCTAAAAATCTACTAAATTCATGACTGACCTTACTGAATCTTCAAATATTACACCAATAAGAATGTTCAACTTGATAATAATTCCACGCTGCAAGCAAGGTTTCACAATCAAGTTATGTTTTACTTATTCCTTTCAAAACCATGATACAATGTACCTGGGAAGCGACCACCGACCTTCCGAATGTAAAGTGAGAAAGTTTCCCAGTTTACTTTCGGAAGGTCGGTGATCTCTTCCCAGGTACATTGTATCTGGGCTCTCTCTTCCAGCAATAAAAACTGGGCTCCACCAGATAACTGAAAAATTGTTAAGTGTGGCGGAAAACATCAATCAATCAAAACCATATTATAACGTATGGTTGATTGATTGATTGTATGTAAAACTTATACGGTACCAATTTTGATGCACCAGATGCGCATTTCGACAAATAATGTCTTTTCAGTGATGCTCAACCGAAATGTTTGAAATCCGAAATAACTATGAAGCTTTAGAGCTAAATATAGCCAAAAACAGCGTGCCAAACAAGTGGAGCCAAATTCGTCCAAATATAAGAGCTATGCATGAGGGAGATAATCCTTAATTTTGAAATGAATTTCTAAATTTTATAACAGCAATTAAACATACATCCGTATTTTCAAGCTAGTAACGAAGTACTTAGCTACTGGGCTGTAGAGACCCTCGGGGACTAACAGTCCACCAGCAGAGGCCTCGACCCAGGGGTCATAATGTAAAACTTATACGGTACCAATTTTGATGCACCAGATGCGCATTTCGACAAATAATGTCTCTTCAGTGATGCTCAACCGAAATGTTTGAAATCCGAAATAACTATGTAAAACTTATACGGTACCAATTTTACAAAATGTGGTGACGCATGCGCTGAAGTCATTGTATATCATGGAGGCGAATTTAACAGCGAAAGGCTGTTGTGTTTGAAATGACGACGATTATCGTTGCTTTCGTGTGGAATTGAATGGTTTCAACAGACAGAAACGAGGGGGATAGAAAGACCGAATATAAATAACCCCCTCGTTTCCACAAACTAATGGAGACGTCACCCTAACCGATGAAGGGCTTCAAATTTAGGCCTTTGCTCGGCGCTTACGGCCATTGAGAACCGGGGGTTCTTTAGCGTGCCACACCTACTATGACACGGGACATCCGTTTTTAAGGTCATCTCCGAGGACCCGTGATATTCACACCTGATGCCGAGCGCTTGACGATGGAACTGTCACTACTTGTTTTAACGACTTAGGGATTCGAAACCCGACCTTCCGCATTCGGGGCGAACACTCTAACCAGTAGGCCACCGCGGCGGTTAATAATAACTTATGGAACATTATTATAACGTATGGAATATGAGGACAATAAATTATATAAAAGTAACACACATTTCTGGTCAGAGATACAAATTGTACAAAATCAGCGGATGAAAATAAGAAGAGGAAAAAAATGTACTCTTTTAAAGCTCATGGAGGACAGACTAAATCATGTATCTTTGAAATAATTATACAGTTTTCTCAGTGACTTCCCAACGTCTCACGCACAGGAATACTTAATTAAACGAGAGAGAAATGAAATATCAGCTGTGTTGAGTGGAACGGACTCGCATGTCTTGTAAGAACTTCAGTGCCGTCCAAACGGATTTTCTTCATCGCAGGAATTCTCGTAATCAAATTTCGAAGCTATTTGAATATTTTCTTAAAAATAAACTTGAAGCCAAATATTGATATATATATACTCATGGACAAAAGAAACGTTACACCAAAATGTATAACTGTAATTTTATTTCATGAAAATATAATATAATTTGGGAATAAAAAAATAAAATTTGAATGTTCAAACACAACAAATATCTAAGGTTTCCCGAATCTGAACATACACAAATTACGGAGTCAAAGCCGGAAAGTGTTAACTTCGGATATTCAATTCACAATGTCAATAACGAGTGAAAGAACCAATGTTATCGATAACAGCTTGACAACGACGACGCATAGAAGCAATGAGACGATTGATGGAGACCTGAGGGATTCTTTGCCATTCTTCCTGCAAAGCAGTTCTAAGCTGTTCAAGCGTTTCCGGTTGATTGCGGCGTTGTCTTACTCGACGGTCTAATTGGTCCCAGAGGTGCTCGATTGGCGATAAATCGGGCGAAAGTGCTGGCCATGGCAAGATGTCGATGTGATTGTTGGCAAGAAAGTCTCTGTTGGCTCTTGCAACGTGGGGGCGCGCATTATCCTGTTGGAAAATTCCGCCATTTGCAGCGATAAAGGGACGGACATGTTGTGCAAGGATTTCATTACGGTATCGTTGTGCATTTAATGTCCCAATGATCGGTACAAGATCTGTTCGTCGATTACCACTTATTCCGCCCCACATCATTACACTTCCGCCTCCAAAGCGGTCATGGCGTAGCACACATCCATCAGAGAAGCGTTCACCGCGTCTACGGTACACGCGTGTTCTGCCATCCACTCGGCGCAGCATGAAACGTGATTCATCACTAAACAGAACGTGATTCCAGTCTGCAAGCCTCCATCTCAAGTGACGTCGAGCCCATTGAAGTCGTTCTCGGCAGTGTCTTTGGGTCAGCATAGGTCCTTTGTATGGGCGTCGTGCACGTAGACCTGCAGCCGACAAACGTCGTTGAACTGTTCGGCGACTGATTCGCCGCAATCCAGGAATTCCAACAGCAGTGTTTGCTGGATTTTCCGTTCTGTTCCGTAGATGACGTAATCGTATCATGCGGTCCTGCCTGGGCGTTGTTACCCTAGGTCTTCCAGATCGGGGGCGGTCTGCTGTTGAATTTGTTGTGTTGAAACGGTGCAATAATCGAGAAATCGTGATCCTTGCAACCCCAAATCGCCGTGCAACGTCGGCTTGCGACGCTCCAAGTTCCAACATGCCAATTGCTCTTTCGCGACTGGAACTGTCGAGCCGGGGCATTGCAATACGCGAAGATGTTGGAAAATTTTGATGTTTTTCTTACTGCCTGAATCACCTTGAGTAGTATTTGATAAAAATGAAAATGATTTTCTTTGCACGTGCAATGCGATATCCACGAAACCATGTTTACGGGTATCAACGATAAATTCACGCATGACTAGGTTTTAACATTTGTTGTGTTTGCCAGTGTAATCAGTAAAGCATGAAGTGTTGTTAAACAAGTTTTTATTTATTTATACGAAAAAATATTGTTTTACTATAATTTTTTCATGTGTAACGTTTCTTTTGTCCATGAGTATATATAACGGATAATAGTATATAATGTACCGTCCTGGCGTGGCGTTGCAAAGTGAATATTTTGAATTCCTAAACATACAATGTATTCACACTTGCACATCGTATTTGCTCACGTGTAGATTTATTTATCAAACCACTCGTCATCCTGTCTTACAGTGAATTTAAAAACCCAACTAATATTCATCTTTATTCTGAATTATAATTTTTAACGATTAACCAATCAATCAGTAACAAAATATTTTACGACTAACCAGTTACAAAATTATCACAAATTGTCATCCTAATTCACAAACTCATAATTTTGAAGACTGGTTGGGAACTTTGGAAAAACAGGTCACTTAACACAAGATGCTTACACCAGATGAGCGTGGGTGCAAACTCAATTAGTAGCGAGCGAAGGTCGCGTAGCGACGCGACGAGCTCGCTCCAATGATTACACATATGAGTCACGTGGTTTGCTCTTCTTCAGCTGAAAAAAGATGAGTATTACACATAATGCTTCTGGAAAAATGTCGCCGTCACTGCGGTATACTTCATTGACAAACCCGTAATTAAAATAATTAAATTGTTTAGAAAGTACCATAAACGTTTTTAAATTCCAGATAAGCTTTCTCATAGCTTCAAACATTTTGTTTTTGCTTGGTTTGAGAGGGGAAAAACATTGCAGCTAATATGACGTCACAATTTGTAACTGTTTACATCAAGCGCGTTATATTTCCCGCGTTAAATGAAGAGGCGGATAAAAGTCGTGTTGCAAGATGTTAATGGGCTTCGCTCGTCTCAACGGTCACACCGTACAACATATTAGGAAAAACTAGGAACCATCGAGTTATATACATGTATGTGTTCAGACCTCCAGTGCTTACTCCTGCTAGGGACCTCATCGCCTTTTTATACAGCGCATTATGTTTATTAATGGGGGGAGGGGGGACTGTATGAGAAGCCTACATGTACGTCAAAATCATCTCATTAATCTACGTAGTTTCTCATGTCACTTTCCTTTGACATCATAGTTGTCAGACTAACACGTCTCCTGCACCGATACGGTGTATTGAAAATTTAGGGGCATCATGTGATTCGATTTATCCAATCACATATTAACAATTTTTTTTCTGAAGAGGGATAGTGTTAGTTATGTAGGGGCAACACGGAAATATATGGGGTCCTTGAAGAACACGTATTAGGCGAGACGTGAGTCAAGCCGAATATGTGTTAATTAAAAGACATTGACATTAGTAATTCTTGTTTTATAAAATGCAGAACAATAATAAATGACTGCAACATATCTTTTGTTGAGATTAAAGTAATTAGGGTGTTAGTGTCCCAGTAATCCCGTGAGTTACCCACAGACTTACCTATGCATTACGCTGTAAGTGCCTTTCTATATCTCTGCAATCTATTAGTGCTCGTCGTATACGTGCTTCTTCAAGCTATATTCGTAAGAATGCCTCTTGGCGGGAACTGTCATCCGGGCTCCGGAAGCTGTCTGCCAAACAGATCGTACTGGGGACGACTCCCCAGATACTACACTCCCCCCCGTTTTCTCTGAAGGACGGAGAAATGGGTCTAACCAGTAATCAAGGTGGGCGCGCCACGCCCCCTCGGAGAGACTTATCCGAGGACGCCGGAAAACTCCGGCAAAGAGAGGACCCGGGCATACTCCCGGAAGAATTTAACTGAGACCTCTAAGGTCCCTACCCGGTGTGGAACAGGGATACCCTGTGACCCACAACCCCTAAACTTCTGACGGGGAAACCCCCCGAATTAGTCCCCAGTGCAAACCAGGACAGCCTGTCCTGGGCCATGCACCCCTGCCCGGTGGTAAAGGGAAACCCCCCATAAAATCCACCCCCCATGTGGACCAGGGTCACCCCTGGCTCTCACACTAAAACTGTGACCTCCCCCCAAAACCAGGGGAAAACATCCAGGAGCGACTTACCACTCCTGGATCACCGCCAGGGTCACCCTGCGGGCACCATGCCACCCCCGAGGCATCTCCGCAGTCATGTACTGGGAGGTAACGAACCCAGGGGGTGGCCTAGGGAACTCCTCCCCACCGACCGGAGGGCCCCCTATATCCCCGTCCAAAGGGCTCTGCCCAAACTCGAGCATGGGGGACGAATCCCCCCCACCCTGATGCTGGTCGGTGGCACCCCCTTCGATCATCTCTGGTCCAAGAGGGCACCACTCGACCGGCTCCTCCTCCTCAAAGTCCAACTCCCACCCCTCTGGCTGAATCGGTTCAAGGGGGGGAGGCCCATCGTCTGAGAAGGGGGAGGCATCTCTCGGCTCCTGGCGGATGAACGGGGCCTCCTCAGGAGCTACCGGCGGCGCCGTGGGAGCAGCGGTCCCCGGAGCCGGAGCCCCCGAGGAGGGCCTCGTTCTGGCGCGTGAGGGACCCCCCGACGAGTTGGGCTTCATAGAGAAGTCCCTCAAGCGCCTACGACCTATCCTCTCGCTGGCGGCCAACCTCTTGTAGGCCGCCCTCGAGCAGGGGTCTATCTTGATAAGCAAGACAGCCTGTGCCCTCCAATGGAGGAGGAGCGCGGGGTGGACGTCCCCGCGCAACTCATAGACTGGGGGAGGGGCTTCCCCCACACTACGACACAGACTGTCCATGGCCTCCACCAGGTCTGGTGTGAGGCCACCGTGGGGGTCCGGGAACACCTCGGCCCGTAAGGAAGATGCCAACTCGGACAGAGTGGCACCTGGGCCGAGGAGGGTCCTGGCCAACCACTTCAGGACCCTCTCCCGGATGGACGAGACCTCCCGGGAGGGGGGGACGCCACGCCGGAAGACCGGCGGCAAATGGGTCAGCGTGACATGCTGCCGGAGCTTCCGGGTAGCTACCCCGCACAGCAGGGGGCACTCCGAGTCCCGACTGCTGTGGGGGCTAGGGCGATTGGGAGCCCCCGCATCCCTGGGGTCCCCAAAGTCCTCCCGGATCTTTACTGGGCTGGGCCTGCGGGGTGGCGGAGTGGCCCTCCGCCTCCTCCCGCTCTGGGACGAGGAGTCGTCCCTCTGGGAGCGTGCCCGCTCCCTCCTCCAGCTCCTGGGGGGGGGAACCCCCCTCCGACTCAGCGTCACGTTGTTTTCTGCAAAGAGAAAGAAGAAGGTGTGAGCCACCCGTACCCTTACAGGAGCAAGGGGAGCACACATAATTATCTAACCTCTCTGCATCTTCCAGAGTCACTCCCACACACTTCCCATGAAACCACTCCTCACACCTATCACACTGTATCATAAGTTTGCCATCGTCCGCCTGGCGGCAGAGGCAATAGCGCGTTTTCCCCGAGGGGGCCCTCGGGGGAGCCGGTGATGGCGCGCGATGTTTACGCGGTCTTCCCCGTCTGCGCTTCGGTGTAGGGGTTGGTTCCTCCGGGGGAACCTGTGCAACCTCTGGATCCTGGAGACTTGCCGGGTCCTGTGTCCTCGGGATGCCTTCTGGCTCTGACACAGCCCCGGTAGGGGTTCTGGCATGAACCCCTTCGTCTATGGCCTGACATGGGCCCTTCTCAGCTAAGTACCTCTCCTGGGCATTGGCAAGCCAGCGAGGTAAGTCACGGTCCTCGCACTTGTTCATGCGGTCATGGTTGACCAGCATAACCGTCGTCTTGGTCCTTACTCGGTAGAGGTGGGCACTGAGCTTCTGGACCACCAGCCCTGGACCCTTCCATGAGGGGCTGAGCTTACGGCATTTCCCCTTCACGGTGGCTGTGTCCAGGACATAGACTGTATCCCCCTCCTGATAGGCTCGAAACCGGACCCTAAGGTCGTAATCACGCTTCATGCGCTCCTCGGTAGTCCGAAGTCGGGCTCGGGCGATCTCGTGGGCGGCCTGGATGAACTTCTCCAGGTTCACCACATAGTCCTCTAAGTCTAGGTCCTCGCCTCGTATGGGGGGAGCATACATCAGGTCTGCCGGGGTGTTGGTCTCCCGACCTAACATCAACTTGTTAGCCGTAAACCCTGTGCTACGATTCACAGACGACCTCAGGGCGCCTGCTATCTGGGCCAAGTGTATGTCCCAGCTGTTCTGAGCCTTGTCCATGTAGCACCTGACAGCATCCATTAACGTCCGATTGTACCGCTCTACTTGGCCATTGGCCGAGGGCCGGTAAGGGGTTGTTCGTGCCTTATGGATTTTCAGGAGCTCACAGACTGCTGCAAAGAGCTTGGTCAGTAAATACCTGGAACGGGCAGCCAAACCTGGCAAAGAACTGGTTCACTGCTGCTGAGGCGGTTACTTCAGCTGTCTGGGAGGGAAGTGGTACACACTCGACCCACTTAGTGAATTGATCCACCATAACAAGCACGTACTCGTTGCCACTGTCAGTCCTGGGCAGTGGACCCAGGAAGTCCAAGTGCACTCTCTCCATGGGAGCTCCTGCATGATACTTTATCATCTCTGCTCGCGCGTGTCGCTGGGGATGCTTGTTCCTGCTGCAGGGCCCACAAGTGCTTACAAAGCCCTCTACTTCCCTCATCATGCCATACCAGAAAAAGCGCTCCCTAAGGCGGGCTTTAGTCCTGCTGATTCCCTGATGGCCTGAGGCAGGGACGTCGTGGCACAGCCTGAGAACTTCCTCCCTCAATTCCCGGGGGACTACCAATAGCCGACTCCTCGACTCTCCCTCCCCCACCAACTTCCAAAGGACTTGGTCCTCATCCTTCATGAAAAATTCCCTGTCGATCCAGTAATTTTTCAAAGCCGGGCTTGCTAGGAACAGCTCTCCCTCCGCCGGCTCTCCATCAGTTGACAGCCATTGGCCAAAGAGCTTCAAGTCCGCATCCTGCTGTTGGCTCTGCATCATCTCGTCTGCGGTCATGCCTACGAGGGACAGGGAACCACTGCCGGTATCTGTAAGTGTCCTAACAACAGCTGGTATCTGAGGACTGGTGAGCAGCCGTACCTGGGTTCTGAACGGACCAGATGCCGTGTCGTCACTCTCAAGGTCCACTATCTGGCTGGGTGGCCCGAGAATTTCTCGGGAGACATAGTTCCAAGCCGCCTCACTGATCTCAGGGCTGTGGCCCTCCGGAACGACTCCGGGCTTGCACTGGGCCAAGTTGATAGCCGAGTCCTCAGCCAAATCAATTTCCTCGTCCGACGAAGGCTCTTCTAAGTAAGTCCAAGTACCCGGGCGGGCGAGTGGAGCCACGTCATCCACTTCCTCCACAAAGGTGTTCCATGACTGGTGAGCCTTCGTGCACTTCAGGCAACCTCCGCAGGGCAGGTCGCTGGGATGAATAGCAAAAGCGGCGCCAGAGGCACAAGATGAGTGTGGCAATCTGGATAGGGCATCAGCGTTGATATGGCGCCGGCCTGGGCGGTGCTGTATTTCCATATTATACTGGCTAAGTTCCTCTAGCCAGCGGGCCAGCTGATCCTGAGGGGATTTGAAGTTCAGCAGCCAAATGAGACTATGGTGGTCTGTCCGGACCCTGAATCTCCTTCCCAGGAGGTAATGGCGGTACATGCGAGTGAACCTCACAACCGCCAGTAGCTCCCGCCGTGTAGTGCAATACTTCCTCTGGTCTCTATTCAGGCCAAGGCTCCCATAAGCTATAGGTTTCTCAACCCCGTCCTGAATCTGGCTGAGCTCAGCCCCTATGGCCTCCCCTGACGCGTCCGTATCCAATACAAACATACCCTCTGCTATAGGCATGGCCAGTGTAGGCGGACTAGTGAGTGCTTTCTTCAAAGCGTCGAATGCTGACCGCTGCTCGTGACCCCATTCAAAGGGTTTTTTCCCTGTCACCTGATAAAGCGGGCACGCTAACTGGGCATACCCAGCTATGAAGGTCCGATGGTAGTTCGCAAACCCCAGGAACCTTTCTACCTCCTTAACATTGGTTGGGGGAGCCCACTCCCTCACTGCTGCGATATAAGTGTCCCCCATCTCAATACCCTTTCCGCTCACTTGGCGCCCCAAGAATTCAACCTTAGTCTGGAACAGCTCACACTTCTTGGGCTTGAATTTCAGGTCGAACTCCCGGAATCTCCGGAATACCGCTTTCAAGTTGTCCAAATTACCTTGAAAGTCTTTACCGAGGACTAAGGCGTCATCCAGGAAGGCCAGGACTATACTCCATGTGAGTCCCCTTAACACCAGGCTCATGGCACGGGAAAAAGTTGCCGGCGCATTGCACAATCCGAATCCCATACGAACAAACTCGAAGAGCCCGTACTTCGTGACAAAGGCGGTCTTCTTCCTGTCCATAGGGCTGATCTTGATTTGGTGAAAAGCTGAGTTGGCATCGAGCTTCGAGAACCACACATTGCCAGTTAAAGTGTCTAGACACTCGTCAATGAGGGGCAATGGGAATACGTCCTTCCGGGTCACGTCGTTGAGTTTACGGTAGTCTAGGCACCACCGAACTTGCCCGTCCTTCTTCCTGATCAACACAGGGGCGGAGGCCCACTCTGACACCGAGGGCTGGATCACACCTGCATCCAACATCTTCTTAAGATGTGCTTCCTCTTCGTCCACGAAGAACAGCGGGGTGCGCCTCATCCTCTCCTTAACTGGACGAGCCTCGCCTGTGTCGATCTCATGCTCCAGAGCCGTGAAATTGCCAAAGTCGAATTCCCCCGTAGCAAATACGTCCTGAAATTCGTTGAGCAGGTCTGCGAGCATCCTTCGCTCCTCCGGGGTCAGTTCCTTGGACGAGCGATCAAGGAGGTCCTTCAAGTGTTCGGGGACCTCAGCCCCCGAATCAGTGTGGGGATTAGCCACACTGCAAACATTCCGGACTATGTCCGGAGTCGGCGTCCGAAATCCGGCCTCCGAGGCTGAACCTATCACACTGCCCTCTGGGATGGACACATCCTCGTCCGAGGCGTTGATAAAGCAGGTCACTGCTGACCTCCCCCCAGTGTGATAAGTGTGCGGCACCAGTAGTAGGTTCGAGAGTCGTGTGATCTGAGGGCTGACTACGAAGTCTTCCAACTCCTTATCCAAATGACAAGGGCATAAGACGACTGAGGCAGCTGGGACCCTGATAGACTTTGTTACCGAAACCTGAGCCTCCTGTCCCCCTCCTGGGCGTCCGAACGTCATAGGGACCTTCTCCTTTCCCAAGGTCATGGTGCCATGCTCCAGGTCTAAGTGGGCCTTCTGCTGATGCAAAAACTCCATACCTAGCAGCATTTGGTCCTGCAGGGGAGCCACATACAGGTCGACGTTGTGTTCTGTGTCTCCCAGGCAAACTGCCACCGGGCCAATGACGAAGCCCCTCATCCGAGCGTTTTCCCCTGCCTGAACCAAGGTCACATGCTGCTTGATGGGAGGCTTGGGGTCGAGCTCCTCGTAGACCCGGGTGGACAGCACACTCACCTCCGCCCCAGTGTCTACCACTGCCTGTAGTCTGACTCCCTGGACTACCATTTCGACCATGAATCCGGTGGTTGGGCGTATCTGCCCTATAGGCACAGGCAACTCTTCATGGGCTTCTCCCGCATGCCGGCATGGCATATCCACGGTCCCGTCCTCCGCCTGGCCACTGACCACCCCCAGCCCACATTTCTCCTTGGGCTGAACCTGCGCCTTAACTGGCTCCGGGCACTCACTAGGCCTGGGCGCGAGATACGCGCCGGCCTGCTCCTCCTGAATGAGCGAGGGCTCCTGATCCGGCAAGTCCTCCGAATCCTCCGGAAATTCCTCCCCATCCCCCTGGTTCTCTGCCCAAAACCTGGGCAGTTCCGGCACCACGATATCCTCAGGGAGCCTGAATCCCGACAACATATCCTTGGGAGAGGGCTCGTATTTGTCCTCCTCCCACCCTATGACCCAGTCATCGGATTCCTCCTCCTCCTCCTCGGATGCCTCCTTGAACCGCACTTGGAGTGTGCCCTTCCTGGAGCGGCGCATGCAGGAGGGCGCCTGCCTGTGTCCTCCTGCAAACCGACTTGTCCCCGTGCGAGCGTCGCACGGCCCTGGCCTAACTGGGGAGCGCTCTGGAGTCAGCACCCTGACTTCCCGCTGCGTAGGCCCTCCGCTAAATTGCGACTGGCGGGTCTTGGTTCCCCGCCCCCGTGGTTCTGACGAACGTTGCTGCGTCTCGTGGCCGTCCTTAGGCTTGGCCTTGGCCCCTTGACCCTGGTTCGCCTCAGTTTTCCCCATCAGCTCCGGGCATTCCCTCTTGAAGTGCCCCATGGCCCCGCACTTGTAGCAACCTACTGACTTCCGATTTCCGCTCAAAGGTGGCGATGAAGGTCTCCGAGGAGAGGGGGTCCGCCCTCGGAGTTCCTTCTCTATCTCCTGAAGGCGCTGGCGCATCTCCCTGAGTTCCTTGTCAGAATCGGGGGCCTCCTCCTGGGCTACCTGCCTCACATCCCGCCTAGGCTTTGACGACTTAGTCTGCCTCGAATGCTGGTAATACTGCATCCGATCAACAGCTTCCTCGACCGTCTTGGGCTGGCCATCCAGGGCATAGAGTCCTGCGTCCCGGTCCTCGGCGCCATAACACAGCCGCGGAATGGCGTGAGTATGAACATCTGGCACGGATGGGAAGGCTTGTGTGGCCAGGGTGAGCACCCTATCTGCCCAATGTCTCAAAGACTCGCCTGCATTCTGGGACGCTGACTGGAAGTTCAGCTGGTGTGACAGGTCTGGCGCTGAGGATCCAAAACGTTTCTCAAATCTCCTCAGGATGTCGGTCAATGAGAGGTTGCGATCAGTGTCCAGCAACAGGGTGTAGTAATCACTGGCGGTCCCTTCCAGGCAGAAGCAGAATTGGTCATGCTGTTCAGGCTCGGTCCACTGTTGGCTACGGGCCAAGCGAGCGAATTTGTGCAGGAAGGACTTCCAGCTACTTTTCCCATCGTACCGCAAATCCTTGTACTTAGGCGCGTGTCTTCCAGTGCCCGTCGCGTATCCCCCAGACCTAGGGTACTGAGGGGCGGGCGTGGGGAGGTGGGGCACCGGAGCGGGCCCCTGGGCCAACGGTCCAAGGAAAGGGGTATGTGTGTCGGGAACACCTAACTGGGGCCGAACGTGAGCTACTCTACCCCCCTCGTCCCCTAACCCACAGGCCGTGGTGCCAGGATAAGCGGAGGGTCCCTGTTGATAGGGTGGAGTCATCATGGTAGGGTAGGGCATAGGTGTGCTAGCGTAACCGCCAAGCCTAGGGGGTACCGAATGCTGGGGAGGGGGGGTATTCCCCCCAGCCCAAGGGTCTCGCACATGTGAAGGATGGGCATGTGGGGGTGGGGACCCTGTGAGTAGGTCATAGCTTTGGCTGGCCTGTGGGGGGTGATAATTCCCATAGGAAATCCCTGGCTCCGAAAAAGGGGCGACTGGGGGATCCTGTCTGGGAGTGGGACGCTGTGAGCGTGAACCTAAGCCCCCCAGGGGTAAACTCTGACTAAGCTGGCCTACTGCCTGATCATCGGCCCCAGAGCGAGGGAGTGGGGCCGAAAACCTCCGTGACCCTGGAGCATAGGGATGCAGGGAGGGGGTATGATGTTCCGGGAAAGTCCCTGAACTAAATCCATAGTCGAAACCATCCCCCCTACCCGGTGTGGGCCTTGCCGAGACATTAGGAATAACTGACCCCCCCATGGGGGACAAGAAATCCTCCTCCCACCTATTCCTATCCCTAGACCACGAAGTGTCGAGTCCAGAACCTTTTCTGGGTGAATCTAAGCCAATTAGATTCTCTGCTGAGTTCCACCTACGCCGTATACCCCATTCTGGGCTGTCCCCCTCCCTAGAACCAAGTAGAGTGTCCGAGAACCTCACTCCCCCTCCTGGGGCACCCCTCAACCTACCACCCCCCTCCCTCAAACAGGAAGGCAAGGACGGCGTGACAAAGGGATCGCCGCCAACCAAGGAACCACCTTGGGAATATGGCTCTAACCCGGGACCTGACATACTGTCATAAGCCCCCCCATAACCCCATGGGTTATCAACTCTACCTGAAGCTAACTGCGACAGCGTAGGGCCACGACGCGTGAACGCGGGGGTGTCTGGGTGGGCTCGTAAGCCCAATCCAGACAGCGCTTCATCAAAAGATGTATCCATAATACACAACAATGCACAAATATACAAAAATGCAAATGTCAATAATCTAAATTGATTCTGTAATTAAATATTAAATCCTAAAATAATCACAAAAATCTTAATTTAATTCAAAGTGAAAAAAAATAAAATTTCCAAGTCAAACTGAGACTTCCCGCCAATATGGCGGCTGACCAGCGTGGTGTGAAAAAACAACAAACTGTCAAATCACCGATAAGCCTGTGGCCTCGAGTTGGGCGCCAATAAAGTAATTAGGGTGTTAGTGTCCCAGTAATCCCGTGAGTTACCCACAGACTTACCTATGCATTACGCTGTAAGTGCCTTTCTATATCTCTGCAATCTATTAGTGCTCGTCGTATACGTGCTTCTTGCTTCTTCAAGCTATATTCGTAAGAATGCCTCTTGGCGGGAACTGTCATCCGGGCTCCGGAAGCTGTCTGCCAAACAGGTCGTACTGGGGACGACTCCCCAGATACTACAAGATGTTTAATGAAATGTACAACGAAGAAAAAATGGCTGCAACATCTTTAAAGCCAATAACAATGGGATAAATCCCATTTTTCAAGAAATTGTAAATTCAAAAATAAATCCATTTGTTACATGTAATAGTACTTTAAAATGTTCTTACCTACAATGTATGGTGTCCTGGTGTGCGCTGACTAATTTCTAATGACAGGGATCCAGTGAGGATCCGGGATAGAAAAGGTCCTCAGTACCCCTTGCTTCTCGTAGAAGGCGACTAAATGGGGCGGTCCTTCGGATGAGACCGCAAAACCCGAGGTCCCGTGTCACAGCAGGTGTGGCACGATAAAGATCCCTCCCTGCTCAAAGGCCATAGGCGCCGAGCATAGGTCGACATTTTGCAGCCCTTCACCGACAGTGGTTTCGTCTCCATATGAGTGAAATATTCTCGAAAGGGACGTTAAACAATATTCAATCAATCTAGTGACAGGGTTAAGTGTGATCAGCAAACCACGTGGAAGGGGCATACTGGCAATGTTGGGTTAGGAAGAGGCATGGTCACTTAATTGCGCCCATCGCTCCTCTCGAAGCATAGACCATCGAAAACACACCGTCAAAATCCTCTCTAGCTGTTTGCAGATGAGCCCTATCTTCTTCCTGTCTGCCTCAAGGTAGCGTCGCCAGGTTTTTGTTGCCTGTCCTCTCTTCCGTTTTGCCTGGGGATTCCATGACAGCGTTTCTCTGATGATGTTAATTGCTGGTTTCCTTATGGTGTGCCCAATCAACCCCCCACCTTCTGCGCCGAATATCGTGTTCGGTTGGCAGTTGATTGATACGTTGCCATAGGTCCGAGTTGCGGATGGTGTAAGGCCAGTCCATCTGAAGGATTCTTCTCAGACAGCTGTTGATGAAAGTCTGCACTTTTTTGGTGGTAGTCTTTGTTGTCCTCCATGTCTCCGCTCCATACAGTAGCACTATATGACGTTGGAGTTGAACAGCCTGGCCAGGAGGTTATAAAACTTTGACCGTACTCAAACTCAGCCATGTCTGAGTACAAATCTGAGCAAGCTCCGAAACATACAAAAATATTGAGCATGTACTCCATTTGAGTACGAGAATGATGTTGTAAAAGTTTTATAACCTTCACTTTGGAGTATGAGTACGATTTAGAGCATAAAGTTTGAGTATGAAAACGTGATCAAAAACGTTTTATAATCTACATGCCAGATCTCCGTGCGAGTTGACACCACCATGGAGCTCCAGGTGATCTTCAGTTGCAAGTATGCTGCCCTCGGCTTTCCGATTCTTGCTCCGACGTCTGCGTCTAAACTTCACACTAATGCATGATTTTAAAGAATTTCACCTTTTGTAAGGGAAGTTGGAGTATGAGTAGGAGAACGAAATGTGGAATTGATGCCAGGTTTGTATAAAATACAGTTTTAATATTAAGCCTTAAAAAGACAATGTTGTTACAAGCTTTGTCAGCTGGAAGCAAAACATATTCCTCAAGTAATCTACCCAATTCTTTGATCACTTCTGGTTTATTAAAGACAGAATGATAAATATAGGGCTCACGTCGGATGTTACCGGCCGACAGGGGATGCTTACTCCTCCTAGGCACATAATTCCACCTCTGGTGTGGCCAGGGGTCCTTGTCTGCCCAACTCTTTGTATTCCTTGTGAGATTTATGAGACTGGTCACTGTTCGTTATCTTTGCCTTTCATGGCGTGCACTTTTGTTTTGATGTGTCTTATACGTGAATTTAATATTCCTCTTGTACGTTTTATACGCCCGTCTTTAGACGGGACGTATTATGGTACAGCGATGTCTGTACGTCCGTCCGTCTGTTCGGGGTTTTCTCTTTATAATTTCATTTCCCTTTCACATATCATGCTGAAACTAGCTGTGTAGCTTCTTTGTGGGTCACTCTAGATCATACTGCAATTTTGACCTTTTTTCCAGGAGTTTTGCCCCTTTATTTGGAAGTGATTATTATATGGAGGGTACATAATTTGTCCGCCCTACTCCTCCCAGTTTTCAAGTGAGAGCCTTCTTATTTTGTGGAGTGTTTGTATGGGTATTGAAGATGTGCATGTGGGATGGATTTTGATTTTCTACAAGTTTTGAGAAAATTACAGGTTGTTGAACTTAGTCTATTTGGAAATTGATATTCTATGGAGGGTACATAATTTGTCTGCCCAACTCCTCCCACAGTTTTCAGGTGAGGACCTTCTTATTTTGTGGAGTGTTTGTATAAGTACTGAAGATGTGCATGTAGGATGGATTTTGATTTTCTACAATTTTTGAGAAAACTACAGGTTGTTGAACTTAGTCTCTTTGGAAATTAATATTCTATGGAGGGTACATAATTTGTCCGCCCAACTCCCCCCACAGTTTTCAAGTGAGGACCATCTTATTTTGTGGAGTGTTTGTATGGGTATTGAAGATGTGCATCTGGGGAAGGATTTTGAACTTGGTCCATTTTTGAAAAAATTACAGGTTGTTGAACTTGGTCCATTTTGAGGAAATCTCGATTTTTAAGCTAAGACCCTTTGTTCATATGAAAATTTGTCACAGCCTCATGATGGCTGATACTACCTGAAGCAAAGTTATACAAATTATAGCACAAGAAAAACACTATGTAAGCATTTCACGGGCGTATTATGTACCGTTTGCGGTACTCTTGTTATGCATTATGACAGGGTACAGAAACAGCTCAAGTAATCACAGGTTGCATTGAATATTAGGCCATTATGAACGCCATTATTCCAAGATGCGCAAAACCGTTATGTTCTAGTCATGAAAGTGACAACATCCAAAGAAAGTTTATGAAGGACTTCAAGACCAGAGATGTAAAATACAGCCAAATATTATCGGATGCTTTTGAGAAAGATACCGGAACTATACATGGAAAAGGTCGATAGACAGTGCTACTACTTAAGATTTTTACAAGAAGGTAATTAATTTAAAAGCGACTTGGTTTTGTCTTTAGCCTGTATTCAATTCGTGGTTTGTGAAGTGCGACTCGAATTTGTTTAAACGGCATTTGATTGCGAGTGTCAAGAAACTTGCACATGTCAAAAAACATTACTCAACCAGTCCAGTATATTGACTAGTCCACAAGTAAATAACGTGAATGTGATGGGACTTTTTCCAAATACTCAAAGACGGAAACACAGTCATGGACATAGTTCATATAAAAGACCATGTATATATTGTGTCACATTTGGTTCGCTTTTGCCTTGCGTCAACAGACAATTAGGTCCACATCATATTCGCACAAAACTTTACTCTGTTTTATTAGGTCACCTGAATTCATTCAGGTGACCTATTGCTATCTGTTTTTGTCCGTCGTCGTGGGTCGTGCGTTAACATTTGAACATTTTCAGCTTCTTCTCTGAAACCCTTGAACCAATTTTGGCATATAGCATCTGTGGGTGGAGGGGAACAAAAATTGTGAAATTCGTGGTCCCTGCCCCCCCTGGGGCCTGAGGGGTGGGGCAAAAACCATCAAAATGAGTGTAATTTTAAAAAAATCTTCTTCTTTACTCCTGGACATCAAGAAGCCAAACTGTGGGCATAATTATAATGAGCGTTGAGCCCTCTACCAAAATTGTGAAATTCATGGCCCCTGGGGCAGGGGTTCTTGTGTTAGGGTGGGGCTCTATTGGTCATATAGTGAAAGTGTAGAAATTCTTTGAAAATCTTCTTCTCTGTCTCTGGGTATTAAGTAGACAAACTAATAGCATGGTAATGATGAGCAAGGATGCCTCTTTATACCCCCCGCAACAAGTTGTGGGGGGTATACTGGAATCGAGTTGTCCGTCCGTCCGTCTGTAGACGCAATGGTTTCCGGGCTCTAAAGCATTATCCTTTCCACCTACCGTCACCATATCATAGATATGGACTACCCATGGGATGAAGATGTTCCCTATCGATTTTGGGGTCCAAAGGTCAAGCACACTGGACATCGAAGTAGCAATATGGTTTCCGGGCTCTAAAGCGTTATCCTTTCCACCTACATTCACCATATCATACATATGGACTACCCATGGGATGAAGATGTTCCCTTTCGATTTTGGGGTCAAAAGGTCAAAGGTCATGCGCACTGGACATCGAAGTAGCAACACTCAGAAAAGAGGTAGTTTATACCTATTACCAACACCCTTTGGGAGATTGGGGTAAGCGGGGGTATTTTTAGTGAGCATTGCTCACAGTACCTCTTGTTAAAAATTGTGAAATTCATGGCCCCTGGATCAGGGGTTCTGGTGTTAGGGTGGGACTCTATAAGTCATATAGTGAAAATGCATTATTTCTTTGAAAATCTTCTTCTCTGTCCTTGGGTATTAAGTAGACAAACCAATAGCATGGTTATGATGAGCAAGGATGCTTCTTTCAAAATTGTGAAATTCATGGCCCCTGGGTCAGGGGTTCTGGTATTAGGGTGGGGCCCTATTGATCATATAGTGAAAATGCATTTTATTTCTTTGAAAATCGTCTCCTCTGCTGCTGGGTATTAAGTAGACAAACTAATAGTATGATAATGATGATCAAGGATGCTTCTTTCAAAACTGAAATTTATGGCCCCTGGGTCAGGGGTTCTGGTGCAAAGGCGGGGCTGACCACATAGCTATTCAATGTTTCTTCCATCCAAAAGTAAAATTCTTATAATTAAACACAAACCTAATTCAAACATTGGAAGGTTGTTACATGATACTCAGGTGACCTATAAGGCCCCTGGGCCTCTTGTTGAGAGTTTTAAATACATTATTTGAAGAAGTTATAGCTAGTCTATACTTGGATTTTTCAACACCAGATTATAGACTGAACTTTATGATTATGGATGTTGCCAATCACAGGCTCTTTAAACCACCGCAGATCATGGATGGCATTCTTTCCGAATTGTGCCGCCATTCCTGCAGCTTAAATTGACTAACAAAGGATTAGATGCCGTCAACATAGGCACCATTCTTCGTCATAAAAGAGTTCATTCTTGTATTCCAACATATTTCAAGTTCAAGTCTACACCCTGCATTTCCTACAAACATACGAAAGAGAAAAAAAAATTATGTGTAGTATTTTTACTGTGTTTTGAATGCAAATTAGCGGCTACAGAATACAATAATAACCTGCTTCTAAGTTAGTAGCGACTACATTTTGTCATAAAGCTGCCGTATCAATATTTAGAATAGCGTTATTCTTCTGCTACGATTGTGCACGCAACCAAGGTTTACTTTTTTCGATATTGATTGGTTTTGCTTCGCAGTTTACAGACACCCACCTAATGACTGGTTGCATTTGCAAATATAAAGACTAGAGAATTTGCGAAACGCTAAGATGAAACCCCTGTAACATCATCTTACTTGGCAGTAGCCTGCCTCTGTTGCAGTTACATATGTAAATAGAGATATTTGAACACTTTTTTGTGCAATGTTTTGTTTTGTATTTACAAATAAAATAAACCAACTCTTCATCCAGCCTCAGTGTGTATCGCTATAAGATACTCTATATCAAGACCTTCATACTCACATTATTTTCTGATGAAAGTATAGAAAGTGTATGTATTTCCATTTATTAGAAAATTAAATTAACTAATAAACTATCAATTAAAATATATAGGTCATCGCACTTTTAAAGACGTCAAACATGCTTAAACAGAACCATATATCAACGTCAAAAAATTGCAATTTTCTTTAAATAGCATCATCAAAATCTGACAAAAACTGGTCATAATGGTATTCATAACAATTTCATGAAACTATTTGTTTACAAAAATGTACAAATATTATTGAATATTCCTACAGGTATATACACTGTAACTTACACCTTTAAAATATTTCATATTTAACAAGATTTTTTACAATAACTATCGGAAAAGTCTCCAATAAAATTTATGTTCCTATCATGCATGAATTTTTTAAAAAAATCATTGATTTTGCAAAATCTTATGACGTACATGTAACAGAAGGGTGGAATTACTTTAAAGGAACGGATTTACGATATTTCCCCAAATTTTGTTTTTCACTTTCAATGATCAAAATATACTGTCTAATGTGTTTGAAATGTTTCGCAAAAAATTATGGTTATATATCATCACAGAAGCTCATAGAGTTTATTATTTGTTTTGAAAACTAAAGATTGAGGTGTGTTATTGTTTACTTAGTTTTCAAAATAAATGGATATCGATCCAAGTTTATCATAAATATCACATTTCAAGTATACTTTAGGTAAAATTTGTCATTTAAAAGTTGAATTTGTGACTGAACAAAATTAAGATGATAAACATTTCACTGCGATGTTTGTAAACAAAAAGATTCGAGTCTTTGTTTACATAACACAGAGTTAAGGCTAAAATATTGCACTTGTCTTTGCATTAACAATGTCCAAATTTTGGTTGTCAATATTAAATGAGTTATATTTTTAATTCTAATAAACAATGAAAAATACCCCCCCCCCCCCCCCGAAGTGAACCAGTTCCTTTAACAAAAAGTTCTATTTAAGTTATAAGATATGGCGTAGTCATTTCTATTAAGATATGCCTTTCAGTTTTTACTGAATTATACGGGACGTATTATGGTATGGCGTCGTCCGTCTGCCCGGACCTTGTGGGCAGGATACAGACTGAACCATAAGCCTTAGGACTTTACAACTTGGTACATTTGATCACCATGATGAGAGGATAATGCCTATTGTTTTTCAAGGTCAAAGGTCAAGGTCGTAGTATCACTTATTAGGAAAACCTTGTGGGCAGAATACAAACCGAACCATAAGCTCCAGGATATTATAACTTGGTATATTTGATCATCATGATGAGAGGAAGGTGTCTATTGTTTTTCAAGGTCAAAGGTCAAGGTCATAGTATCACTTGTTAGGAAAACCTTGTGGGCAGGATACAAACCGAACCGTAAGCTCCAGGATATTATAACGTGGTATATTTGATCACCATGATGAGAGGAAGATGCCTATTGTTTTTCAAGGTCAACGGTCAAGGTCGTAGTATCACTTATTAGGAAAACCTTGTGGGCAGGATACAAACCGAACCGTAAGCTCCAGGATATTATAACGTGGTATATTTGATCATCATGATGAGAGGAAGGTGCCTATTGTTTTTCATGGTCAAAGGTCAAGGTCGTAGTATCACTTATTAGGAAAACCTTGTGGGCAGGGGTACAAACCGAACCGTTAGCATATTTATGAAGTAGCGCATTCTAAGGCTATCCCTCTTTATATCTTGATATCCATTTCTACAAGCATAATAATGAATTATCTCACAGAGGACAGTGCTAACTTCACTAAAATATGAATCCCACTAAAATATGTTTTCCTTGAGCAAAATCTACGGGCGTATTATGCCACGTTGGCGTTGCTCTTGTTCAATGTATATGAAGTGATACATGTATACATCGAGCCTCTCCACACCAACTTACATCATATACATGTACATGTATTCAATGGAGCGTGTTAGCGAAGTGTGGACCCCCATGGAGAAATTTCTGGATTCGCACATTGAAATCAAATGAAAGGCAAATTGCAGAAAAGGTCAATGTTATACATATAGGTAATACATGTAAGTAAAAAGAGTACATCCAACGATGGCTAAGTACACATGATCCACATTTAATTATTACACTTTAAATTAAGTGTGAATCATATGTACTTAGTCATCGTTGGATATATTTAGTATATGCACGTTCTCGAATAAATCATTTCCATAATAAGTTTTAATCATTGCGTCGAAATGAAATACTAATTATTGTATTACATGACAGGAAAAATGCATTTCCCGTGATGATAACGGGTTCGTATTTCATAAGTCGTATAGCACTGATAATGGACATTCGTAAATAATATCTTCAGTGGTGGGGTGAAAATAGGGACGTTTGTTTTAACCTACATTTTAAAGATTTTCATCGAGTACGAAATATCGGATTTAGTTATGACGTCAGAAAAAGAAAGCCTATATTCAAATCATCCCTAAAAATAATTGGATATCAGAAAAAAGATAAAATACTTTTAACAAAGAATTTCAGAGCAAAAGACCATGGTAGTACAGGAAATTAATTAAAACAAAAACCAACACTTTGATGAATCGTTGATGTCCTTCCAATTATAGATATTTGGTGTTGATACAAAACCTCAAATAAAAAAGAATGAATTAAAGAAAACACGTATGGTATTCATGTATTGTAATGGAAAGTCATTTGATTAAAAAAGCAATTTATTAGCTGTATGTAAAATGTTTTTTGATTATTGACTTAAATGATTTTTTCCAAATTTTACTAGTTACATTGTATGCAATAAATTGCGATATGTTATCAACGTAAATCGTAATTTCGGATTATAACAGCGATAGAAACGTTTACAAAACAGGGCATACCAAGTTCATGTAGTATCTAATATGTATTGATATTTTACGACCTTTTCATTATCTGTGGGGCGGATGTCGCGATACTGTGGAATTATGCTGTCTGATTCGTGTAATTCGGGTCATCTTTTGCCTCGGCCTTTCTTTTGGCATCTGTTTCAATCAAATGGATTGATGCTATCACTGATTCTGTGAAATCGTTCATTACATATCGCAAATAGTATCAGATCTGTGGTACAACAAAGGTCCACAAATTGACGTCCTAGGGTATTTAACGATATAATAAGTCTGCAGATGTTGTTGATAATTGTCCAAAGGTTTTCCCCATGTCTTCAACGATGTTAGACCGTTCTATGTCCGTTTTTCCATTTTCGTTTCTGTAACGTTTTAATGTAAAACTTATACGGTACCAATTTTGATGCACCAGATGCGCATTTCGACAAATAATGTCTCTTCAGTGATGCTCAACCGAAATGTTTGAAATCCGAAATAACTATGAAGTTTTAGAGCTAAATATAGCCCAAAAAGTGGAGCCAAATTCGTCGAAGGATAAGAGCTATGCATGAGGGAGATAATCCTTAATTTTGAAATGAATTTCTAAATTTTATAACAGCAATTAAATATACATCCGTATTTTCAAGCTAGTAACGAAGTACTTAGCTACTGGGCTGTAGAGACCCTCGGGAATCTAATTCGACAAGTAATCAAGCCGAGGAAAACTGATGACCAGTGGGATCAAAAAGAAAAGAAACAAGAGGCCCAAGGGCCTAGAATCGCTCTTCTGATAAATTGTACAACCCCATTTCTATTCTTAGCCTCTTAGTATTCTAAATCTTTAGTTAAATCCTAAGAATTCAAAAAAAGTAGGTCAATGTGACCTACTTTTTGGTTTACACATTTTGAGAACCCAAGAAATATCAACTGACAAAGTTTGATGATTTTAAGCCAATTAGTATCTGAATATTGAAATATAGCTGTCAAATTCCAATCGTAGGTCATCGTGACCTACTTTTTGGTCAGCGAACTCCGAACATGCAAGACCCATCAACTGACAAAGTTTGATGACTGTAGGTCAAATAGTATCTGAAATATATAAATATAGCCGTCAAATTCCAAAAGTAGGTCAAGGTGACCTACTTTTTTCGTCAACACCCTTCAAACATGCAAGACCCAACAACTGACAAAGTTTGATGACTGTAGGTCAAATAGTATCTGAATTATATAAATATAGCCGTCCAATTCCAAAAGTAGGTCAAGTTGACCTACTTTTTGTCAACACCCTTTGAACATGCAAGACGCATCAACTGACAAAGTTTGATGACTGTAGGTCAAATAGTATCTGAAATATATAAATATAGGTGTCCAATTCCAAAAGTAGGTCAAGTTGACCTACTTTTTGGTCGAAACCCTTCGAACATGCAAGACCCATCAACTGACAAAGTTTGATGACTGTAGGTCAATTCGTATTTGAAATATATAAATATAGCCGTCAAATTCCAAAAGTAGGTCAAGGTGACCTACTTTTTGGTCGACACACTCCGTTGACTCAAGATACATCAACTGTCAAAGTTTGATGATTCTAGGTCAATTAGTGTCTGAAATATATAAATATAACTGTCAAATGCCAAAAGTAGGTCACAGTGACCTACTTTTTGGTCAATACACTCCGAAGATTCAAGATGCATCAACTGACAAAGTTTGATGATTGTAGGTCAAATAGTGTCTGAAATATAGTAATTTAGCTGTCAAATACCAAAAGTAGGTCACGGTGACCTACTTTTTGGTCGACACAAACCGAAGACTGAAGACGCATCAACTGACAAAGTTTAATGATCCTAGGTTTTACAGTGCCCAAAATATGCATCTAAAATTGAAAATGTGAAATTTGAATATCTGCAAAATTCAAAAAGTAGGTCACTGTGACCTACTTTTTTATAAATATGTTTCAAGGCCTCAAGATGCATCAACTTACAAGATTTGATGATTCTAAACCTCTCGGTATTTGAAATAACAACTTAAAATATATCTATAAATGATAAGCCATAAAATTCAGGAAGTAGGTCACGGTGACCTATTTTTCAGTTGATGCATTTCAAGGTCCCATGATCCACCAACTGACAAGTTTTGATGATCATAGGCTTCAAAGTGTCCAAGATATGCATCAAAATTAATTTTAAAATAAATACCTGCAAAATTCAAAAAGTAAGTCACCGTGACCTACTTTTGAGACAACTTGACACAAGGTCCTAAGATGCATCAACTGTCAAAATTTGATGATCCTAGTCCTTATAATGACTAAAATATCTAAGATTTAAGGAATTTAAAAAAAAATTTAAATTTAGGTCAACTTTGAAGTGACCTTGAGACCACGCCCTTTGCCCCAGGGTAATGCCTTGAACAATTTTTAATCTACAACATATCCTCATCCTTATGTGTAAGTTTGGTGATAATCTGCCCTGTGGTTCTTGAGAAGATTTTTTAGCAACCACTATTTTTGTTTGTATTTTCCTGATTATCTCCCCTTGTTAAAGGGTCACATCCCTCTATTTAGTATGTATGAAAGCCCTTGGGCCAATGATACCCTGTAACAAATTTGAAAAAAATTGGCCAAGGGGTTCTTGAGTTATAGCCCTTTTTCTAAAAAGTTTACGCACACCGCACAAATGGCCATAGCATTAGCTCTTTGAGCCTTTGGCTCAGAAGAGCTAAAAACTATTTTTTAAAAATCGTTGACCTATATTGTATTTTTAAAATAATAACAAGTGTACTGCAAACGGTACAACATACGCCTGTCGGAAGGTGAAATTCAAGCAAGCACATTTATGCACTCTGAATTGATACCACACATATTCTGAATAGAAAATCCTTAAAATCGGTCATGGTGCACCAATCCATCTGACGTGGGAACTGATTGTATTTTTCTAAGAGGGAGGTTGTGACATAATGCCAGAGCAATATCTGTATCAATGATGAGAAAAAGTCCAGGAAACTTTTAGTCCTTATGTAACTTACGGTGCACAAATCAAGTTGAAATATGAAATTATTATGTATCTCACTGAGAGGGAGGTTGTGGCAAAATTTCAGGGCAATACCTGTATCCATAACGGGGAAAAATCTGAAAAACTGTTTGACCTACTTTTTTCCCTAAAGTAGATCATGGTGCACCAATCCAGCTGAAATGCAAAACTAAATTTGTAGTCCTCCTAGAAGGAGCTTATGACTAAATTTCAGGGTAACACCTGTATACGTAACGAAAATAAGTTTGGAAAGCTGTTTGACCGATCGTACGCGACTATTAGCCCTAGAATAGGCCATGGTGCACCAATGCAGCTGAAATGCAAACTCACTCTTATGCTTCTTGAGGGAGAAATTGTGACCAAATTTCAAAGCTGTGGATTCATCCGTTATAGAAAAAAGTCCGGAAAACATTACCTCGAACAGCTAGACGGACAGCGGCGTAACATACATGTAATATACGTCCTGTCTAACGACGAACAGCGAATCGGAAATACAGGTGTTCCTTTAAAAAAAAATCACACCGTACTAAAATTGTAACCAACCACTGTAAGTTTTCACTGCATCTAGTAAAAATTTAAAGTTTCTACCCTAGAAAATCAGTTTTACAGTCAATGGAAGTTTTTAGTTTTGATTTGTTAAAGCTGTATGGTCCGAATTTCCGCCAATTTTTCCACCTTGTAAAACCGCTGTTAAATAATCGCACGTAGGTGTATGTATTGATAAGACTGTACAATATGTCATACATTATTTCGCCTGTTTTATCTGTTTATGATTTATTGTTTTACGCTCTTTAGACAGTTGTGTCTAAGTTATATACATCATGTTGGAATTCCCCTGATGCGACGCTACGTCTTCATATGAGTGAAAAATTCTCGAGAGGGACGTTAAACTAAATACAATCAATCATAGACGCTTTACATACAAATATATCTAATACCTACCCGCTATAGTTACCTTTTCAATGATCTCTCTTCTCATTCAAGTTTTCTTTTACATGCCAATGTTTTTAAGCATGTAATTAAGGAAAACTGATTTGTCCCCTACCGACGAAGTCGAGGGGACGTTAGGTTTGCGCTCCGTCCATCCGTCAGTCCAGTTTTCCGCACTTTTTTCTCTGTTCTTGCAGATATTTATTTTATATTTGGTATGTCGCTTTGCCATAACAAGTTACAGATCAAGTTCGAATTTCGTCTCGGTCTGTTGATTTTTCACTTAGTTATGGCCCTTGGACTTAGGAAAATAGCATGAATTTAGAAATATCAGGTAGTCCTTTACTAAAATTGTAAATTTGATGATCCCAGGGGTAGGGGTTTTGGTATCAGGGTGGGGCTAAAATGGTCAGTTATTAAATGTGTAAACAATAGACATTTTTAACTTCTTCTTGATAACTATCATTCCAATTCTTTTCATATTTGGTATGAATCATCTTTGGAACAAGGAGGACATAAATTGTAAATTTCAGGATTCCTGCACCTCTGGGGCCTAAGGGGCGGGGCAAAAACTGCCCAAAATTGACCAATTTTCAAAAATCTTCTCAAGAACCGTACACATGTAAGAAAAACTAAATGCATGGTGATAGAGAGCAGGAAGGCCTCTACCAAAATTGTAAATGTGATGATCCCCGGAGTAAGGGTTCTGATCCGGGGGGGGGGGGGGGGGGCAACACTTTGTATATAGTATTTATGTGTAAGTTTGTTGATACTGTATACAATCTAAATGCATACTTAGGAATAGCAGAAAAGGATGTACAAAAAATGGTGAATTTCAATCAAAACCCAGGGTTATGACTTAAGGATGAGTCCAAATTAGCCATGTTTTGATGTTTTAATGTTAATACACCTATTATTTAAAGCCTTTCATCAGTGAATGCACTTTTGAGGGCATTGAAGTTTTAAGAACACATCTTGTTTGATACTGTTGCTGAACATTAGAATTTTGCTTAAATATTCAGAACAGGAATTTTTTTCTAGATTTCATAGAACATGGAAGTAGTGATATTTTTTCACTAGTATTCAGGTGACCGATAAGGCCTGTGGGCCTCTTGTTTTGGTTGTGCTTGCAGATATTCATTTGGTACATTGCTTTGTCATAACAAGTTACAGATCAAGTTTGAATTTGGTCTCGGTCCGTTGATTTTTCACTTAGTGATGACCCTTGGACTTAGAAAAATAGCATGAATTATCAGTATTCGGACTTTTTTTTGGTTGTACTTGCAGACATTCATTTGATATTTGGTACATTGCTTTGCCATAACAAGTTACAGATCCAAGTTCGAATTTCATCTTGGTCCGTTGATTTTCCATTAAGTTATGGCTGTTGGACGTAAAAAAAATAAATAGCATGGATTGTTAGTTTACATCCAATTTTCCTATCTCTGTAGATAAGAATTAAGAATACTGCACTCATTAAAACTTCTAGCATAGTAATACAACAATATAGCTAAATTATTCATGATCATCTACATGTCACAGTTTATTGACTTGGTTAAAGACATAAACTTAATTATAAATTTGTTTATTCTTTCTTGGTCTAGTCTCTACTGGAATAGTAGTTGATTTCCAACCATTCCTATCCTGGTTCCCCAAATTTCCCTTTTACCATAACCTACATAATGAACTTTGAATATTGTTGTGGTACAGTAATTTTTGCAACCGGTAGGGGACTATGTATTGCCATGCAATACTAATGCTTGTTTAAATTAAAAGTAATTCCACCCCCTGTGATGTCATCAGATTTTGCAAAATCAATGATGAACATAAATTTTGTTGCAGTCTTCCGATAGTTATTTTAAAACGTAAAATATTTCAAAAGTCTAACTTATTTATGAATACTCAATTATATGTTTCAAAATATTGATTTCAAGGACAATGACTCTTTTTATATATTGATTTTTTTTTTTTTTTTTTTTTTGTGAAGTCCAGTTTTGGATAGATTCCCCTTATTTTTTACAGACATTTTGTAAATTTTTGTAAAGAAACAGTTTCATGAAATTCTGATGAATGCTACTATATAGTTATAACCAGTTTTTGTGAAATTTTGATAATGCTGTTTACGAAAAATTGCAATTTTCTGATCTTGATATATGATTTTGTTTATGTCTGTCTCGCATCTTAAAACGTGTGATGACCTATGTATTTATACCCCTTCGAAGAAGTGAGGCATATTGGTTTGCACCTGTCGGTCGGTCGGTAGACCACATGTCCGCTCAATATCTTAAGAACCAATATCTTGATGGTAATGATATTTCATATGTGGGTTGGTTATGAGAAGAGGACCCTTATTGTTTTTCCAAAGGTCAAGGGTCAATCTACGCTGGACATAGGAAGACCTTGTCCTCTCAATATTTTGTGAACCCTTTGCTTGACAGACATCAAACTTGGTACACTGCTACATCCCAAGGAGTAGATGACCCCTGTTGATTTTGAGATCACATGATCAAACTGGACATAAAAATATACTGACCACTCAATGTCTAGAGAACACTTTGCTTGACAGACATCAAACTTGTTACACTGGTACATCTTCAAGAGAAGATGACCCCCATTGATTTTGATCATATGGTCAAAAGTCAAGGGGGCATAGGAATATGCTGTCCGCTCAATATCTTGAGAATCCTTTGCTTGACAGACATCAAACTTCGTACACTGGTACATCTTCAGGAGAAGATGACC
The DNA here is from genome assembly GCF_947568905.1 of Ostrea edulis. Lineage (NCBI taxonomy): Eukaryota > Metazoa > Mollusca > Bivalvia > Ostreida > Ostreidae > Ostrea > Ostrea edulis. The sequence goes on along the minus strand of NC_079167.1, from coordinate 11,924,056 downwards.
CCTATTGATTTTGAGGTCACATGGACAAGGGTCAAACTGGACATAGGAATATACTGTCCACTCAATATCTTGAGAACGCTTTGCTTGACAGACATCAAACTAGGTACACTGGTACATCTTCAAGAGAAAATGACCCCCATTGATTTTGAGGTCATATGGTTAAAGATCAAGGGTCAAACTGGACATAGGAATATACTTTCCACTACATATCTTGAGAACCCTTTGCTTGACAAATATCAAATTTGGTACATCTTCAGTAGAAGATGACTCCTATTGATGTTGAGGTCACATGGTCAATGGTTAAACTGGACATAGGAATATAGATTACCCCTACTGATTTTTAGGTCAGTTGGTCAATCCACTCCTGACATTGGAAGATATTGTCTGCTCAATATTTCGAATTGGTGATACTATTATCAATCAAATTATGCATGTGCATAACCATTTTCAATTTTGCACCACGGGGGGGGGGGGGGGGGGGCATATATGTTTTACAAACATCTCTTGTTTATTTGATAATTTATTAGTTTTAACTCTAATAAATCGAGGGGGAAAATACAGTTTCTATACTTATCAGATAAAAATGCGGGTATGGAGTTACCTTAATATCTTTAAAAACTATAAAATCGCCTGCTTTGAAGTAATTGTGTACATCATACAGCTATGAAGTTTTTCCTCTTTCAAAATAGACTCTTTCAAACTAGATCTAGTCCCGTGGGGATCCGGGATGTAAAAGGTCATCAGTACTCCTTTATTGTCATAAGAGGCGAATAAATGGGGCGCTCTTTTGGACGAGACCGTAAAACCCGAGGCCCCGTACGTGTCAGCAGCTGTGGTACGATAAAGATTCAAAGACCGTAATCGCTGAGCATAGCCCTAAATTTTGCAGCCCTTCAACGGCAATGATGACGTCTCCATATGAGTGAAAAATCGTTGAAGAATGTATAATCAAGCAAAATAGATTCTTAACAATGCCACCAATTTTTTCATTCGAAAAATCAGTTTCTACTAATGTAAATAAAACTAGGAAAAATTGTTTAAGCACAGTAAAACTGATGCCTCCCCTTCCATTTACATTTTTAGGATCTGACATCTTTAGAGTGAAAAATTAAGAGTTACGGTACATAACAGTCACCTATATGTATATGTGCTGCAACCAAGAAGCAGTGTTGTGAATATACATGTATCATAGTAAATTAAACTTACCAGCATACCAAATACCAAATGCCTTTGTCAAATGACAGAAGAGTTTTGGTCCGGACAAAAAAAATAACCAAAAATTATATTATTCCATCTTTACATAAAAGGTTAAGGTCAAAGGTTATAGAAATGATACGCGACACTCTTGTATTATCATGGTATACCAAATGCATATGTCAAAAGACAAACAAGTTATGGTCCATCTTAAGAAGTCAAGGGTTATTGATTCGTTATCTTGCACTAACCCTTGACATCAGTGACTATCAAAAAGTTGGGCTTGTTCTGATTGGTTCCCACAAAAGAATGCAAATCAATGAGAATGCGGTTCTAATTATAACAACGCAAATCGAGAGATTAAAATATAAACACGTGCATTGATACCTACAGTTATGGTTATTTCAATTCTTTAAGCAATATTGTCTTAAGCAAAACTGTTTCCAAACTTGATCTTCAATCAATAAACGTAATTAGTGGTGTAAATATTACAACTGTGTGTGTTTATCAATACAGCAATATGAGATCGTGTCATTTGTATCCATGTACACCATAACAAGATGCAGTGATTTCAATTGGATGTATCATTTATAGTGGATTACGTAATGGTCTAATGAGCTCAACTTTTATATAGCGACTGATGTCAAGGGTTAGTGCTAGGTAACGAATAAATAACCCTTGTCTTGTGAAGATGGTTATGGTCCGGACGAAGAATATGTCTAAACATTTAATTACACGTAATTCGCCTTTACATGTACATAAAAGGTCAAAGGTATTCAAAATGGCACGCGACACTCTGTCTTATACCAACATACCAAATGCCTACATTTGTATGTCAAAAGACAAAAAGAGCTATGGTCCGGACCAAAAAATGTCTCAAAATCTAGTATTGGACTTTAAATAAAAGGTCCAAGATAATAAAAACAACACGTGACATACTATCTTGTCAAACTTTAAGGTCTATGTCAAAAGACAAAGAAAAACCTTTTCGACAACCTAAAAACTGTGTTAACGTTGAAAGATAAATAGGATCTCGCATGGTTTGATATGATTTATATTTAAGAGTTGTGCGTTTTGACCTAGATCATACTGGGTAGCGATGTCAACATTGACGTCAGAAGATAGATTTGTTTCAATGTATGTATAAATACCTTCATTATAGTCTGTGTACAAAAATACTTCGCAATATCAATTGTGTGTGTGTGGGTGGGGGGGGGGGGGGTTCATATAGTACATGTAATAACTACTACTGTCTCAGTTTGGACAAAGTTTTATATAGAGACAACACTGGATTTAGATGAAGCACTTGCGGACGTAACATTGAGGGGTTTTTATCGTGCCAAAGAGTAGTTTGCATTGAGGGTTGTTTATCGTGCCAAAGACTATGCTGGTGCGACGTTGTAAATTTCTTCTCGCTATTATCCAGTGTAAAATTCCAAGGCTCGGGGATAGAAAACATACGAGTTTCAGAATATAAATCAAATCAAACCACGAGATATTCTTTTTATCACATGTTAATCCCCCCTACCCCAACGGCCCTGTTGTTCATTTACGACACTGTATTCTTGAAAATTTTGCTTCCTGACACTTCATACACAAACTACATGAAATTGACGTTTGTTTGTGACGTCACAAACAGCGTTAGAAAACATACTGTAATAATTAGAATTTATGTAATGGTTGATATCTACTGGATAAAGGAGTAAAAATGTGATATAAAGTTTTCACTTCGACACACTACAAAAGTTTTTACGAACAGTTAACTACCGGTCGTGGTAGCTCAGTACAAGTAGTACAGCGTTCGCTTCGTTTGTTTGTTTGACATCCCGTCGAAATTTTGTCACTCATATCGAAACGCCACCAGTTGTAGGTGAAGTACCACAAATTTGGTCCTATGCTTAGCGCTCAGAGCCTTCGTAATCGGGAGGTCGTAAAATCGAGCTCCGCTCGCGTCATTGCCGCGTCAAACCTTAAACGTAAACATGGGTATTTATTGCTCTTTCGCCAAAACGCTCAGTATTTTAGATTGATTGTATATTGTTTAACTTCCCATCCGAGAATTTTTCACTGATTGTATATTGTTTAACTTCCCATCTGAGAATTTTTCACTCTTAAGAAGACATCACCATATAAGTGAGAATCGGATATGACCTTTAAAAAAACCAAACGAAGATCCCGTGTCGCGGCAGGCGTTGTCACGATAAAGAACCCTCACTGCTCTTTGAAGGATACCTACTATCTCCTAGCAAGTGTGAATGAACAGGTTACCTTCCTTGGTCAAACTTTGAGACCACTTTCATTGAGAATCCTAGCGTCATGCGTGGAACCCAGGCATTTTGCTACGACATCAAGGATTATATAGAATGGATCAAAGAGCACCTGTGTGTTGATGCTATGGTGTCTATTTACATACTCATTTTCATATTCATTTGGGGCAATGATTTGAATGTGAAAGCCGTCAATGGTTCCAAAAAAACTCCTGGAAACCCAGCTATAGAATAAAATTCCTCTTGGTTTTTACGAATGCCAGGCGCATTCTGTGGGAATGTAATGAATTTTGTAACAATTCTTGGGGAGGACAGACTTTAGAGGGTTGCAGTTATAGCCCTATATACGGTGGATTGGGAAACACCCATGTCGTCTCCGTTACACAGCTACATCTTACCAGTGGCAAGAAAGCGTAGAGTCAGCAAGATTTTCTGAAGTGGGGATACTGCATGATTTCTCTGTGAACTACTGATACTTTCATGTCCAATCAAACTTTCAATGAAATAAATAACGGTTGAATCTAGTTTAAACCTTTCCACAAGCTGTGCATCAATGTACTGAGTTAAATAGTCCTTTTTTCGAAAACATCGCCTGTGTGCTCTATTGGCGGCCATTATGAGTCTTAACTTAAGTTTTTCTTAACAATTTAAGACTGCTAAAGACTACATTTAAAGTTAAGAACTGTTTAAAAATTTTCTTACACTTAAGTTGTTTTATGAATAAAACTAAGTAGAAGAACTCAAAATCTTAAAATTACTTTACTTTTTTATCGGTTTAAGAATTTTCTTATACTAAGACGGTTTATGAATCCCAGCCCTGAGTGTTAAGCTACATTTGTGGTACATTACTTTCACCTAGAAGTGTTGACGTCTCATTTTGAGTGAAAAATTCTCTTCGGTTTGTAAAAAAATAATAATAATAAAAATAAAACACCAAAAGTTAACTATATTACTAACGATTTCACTTATATCTGTAAAACATTATGCTTCGGTTAACAAAATATTCTTTATTAAGGAAAAGGTCATGAAGTTTCTTAGTACGATTATTAACTTGATATAGCTCGTAGAAAGTCATAAAATTTAAATTAATTCTTCATAACACATGTAGTATATTCCTAATTAATGAAACACATTCTTTATGATAGATGTAAAATTAAGCCAACATTACATCTTCATCTATCAAAGTTTTCTACAGACGACAAGATTCGAGGATGGAACATCGGAAGGCTAATGATAATGATGCCTATCTATATATATTCATTTTCAATGACACTTGAGGCAATAATTTGTGCTCTGCCTGCCACCAGTAACACTGACAATCACAGCTGGAAAATTGCAAATTTAAAATTGCTCTTGATTTCGACGGGTTTGTTAGCTTGCTTTGCATTTTGAATTTAATGAATAGGTGCACCATTCTATCTGACGATAGGCTTTCCAAAGTAACTGACATAGCCCTCGAAACTTGGCAAAGATATTCATGTCATCACCATTGCACCTCACTAGTTATAACTCCCAACCTCCCCGCAAACAACGTTTAGGGGTGTATCTGGAATCATCTTGTCCATCCGGCCGTAGACGTCATATGTCCAAAGGATATCTTTAAAACCCATGAACAGATTTAATTAAAACTTAACATTTTTTAAAATTCAAAGAAGTTATGGATTTTTTTTTAGGTCACCTTAGTAACCTCAGGTGACCTATTGCAATTGGTTTTCGTCCGTCGTGCTTTAACAATTGAACATTTTTAACTTCTTCTTAATAACTACTGGTCCAATTCTTTTCATATTTGGTATGAGGCATCATTGGGACAAGGGGGACATAAATTGTAAATTTCAGGACTCCAGTACCCCATGGGCCCTAGGGGCGGGGCAATAACTGCCCAAAATTGACCAATTTTGAAAAAATCTTCTCAAGAACCACACACATGTAAGAAAAACTAAATGCATAGTGATGTAGAGTAGGAAGGCCTCTACCAAAATTGTAAATTTCATGATCCACGGGGTAGGGGTTCTGACCGCAGGGCGGGGCCAAACTTGGTATATAGTGTTTATGTGTAAAACACTTACATAACATCTTCTTTAGTGCTATTGATACTAAATTGAAAGTAAATAGATATTTAGAAAGAACAGGCAGTCCTTTACCAAAATTGTAAATTTGAAGATCTCAGGGGTAGGGGTTTTGGTATCAGGGTGGGGCCAATATAGTCAGTTATTAAATGTGTGAACAATATATATTTTTAACTTCTTGATAACTATCATTCCAATTCTTTTCAAATTTGGTATGAAACATATTTGGAACAAGGGGAACATAAATTGTAAGTTTCAGGATTCCTGCACCCTGGGGCCTAAGGGGCGGGGCAAAAACTGCCCAAAATTGACCAATTTTCAAAAATCTTCTCAAGAACCACACACATGTAAGAAAAAATAAATGCATAGTGATGTAGAGAAGGAAGGCGTCTACCAATATTGTAAATTTCGTGATCCCCGGGGTAGGGGTTCTGACCCCAGGGCGGGGCCAAACTTAGTATATAGTACATGTATATATGTGTAAGTTTGCTGATACTGTATAATATAGGGTTATTGAACTTATATTGGTGAATATTGGCACTCGTTGGCTGTCAAAATGCACGAGCTTGCGAGTGCATTTTGACAGCCAACGAGTGCCAATATTCACCTATATAAGTTCAATAACCCTTTTATTATATAGCTAAAGTATTTAGTTGTTAAATCATATCCCTTTTCACGCAAACTACTCCAAAATAGACGAGAATTCATCAGTATTGGCAGTGTGCAATAACAGCATGCATTTCTTAACTGTTCAATATTTAACCCGTCATTAATGCATGAAGCAAACTGATTTTGTAAATGGGGACATCATAATTTATGTACAGTAAAACATTTTGCTTAAGTAAATATCAAATACCGGCTCTGTCAGATTCGGAGGACCGTCGTGTGCCATTTCGGCTTGTTTATGTCGTTACGGTAACGTCAATATTGAACGCTCATACTCGGAATGTTTCGGGCGCATACAATTTACGCAATGCAAAGTTAGCGTTCAATAAATTCTCAGGATATTGAACGCTAACATTCTCTAGATTTTACGCAGATCTTATATTAGACTATTTATTAGCTATATAATAAAATCTAAATACATACTTAGTAATAGCAGAAACGGATGTACAGAAAATGTTGAATTTCATAACCCAGGGTTAGTCATATCTTTTCATGTTTTCATGTAAATACACCTATTATTTAAAGCCTTTCATCAGTGTATGCACTTTTGAGGGCAGTGAAGTTTTAAGAACACATATTGTTTATACTGTTGCGAACATTAGAATTTGACTTTATGGCATTCTCTCACCAAAGGGCGCGTTACACAAGCTTCCCTTACACATCTGTCAACGCTTGGAATCACGTGACAATACAATGACATTATATAAACAGTCATTCTCGTTTCCTTTCCCTTCAAAAGTTTAGGCAACAAGTAATACGTCAGGTTATTTTCATTGCCGAACGGCACTATTTTAAGTCCATTTTTACCATTTAGCTGTTTGTCTCTTATATTACAAGTTTTATCGTATTTTTTACAGCTTTTCTTACATTTGATTCCATGTTTACATTAATCTCCACCACGTGAATGTCCTACATCCATACGCATAATACGAAGTAGTTCCAAATTTAGAATCAGAAAACAGCGATTTTAAACAATTTACAGTAAGCATGAAAGGTGAGGATAACGAACAGTGATCAATCTCTTAACTCCTATAAGCAATACAAAGCAGATAGTTGGGCAAACACGGACCCCTGGACACACCAGAGGTGGGAGCAGGTGCCTAGGAGGAGTAAGCATCCCCTGTCGACCGGTCACACCCGCCGTGAGCCCCATATCCTGATCAGGTAAACGGAGTTATCCGCAGTCAAAGTCAGTGTGCCAAGAACGGCTTAACAATCGGTATAAAACATGTCAGACAGCATCTGACTTAATGATAGGTTGTATTGACGAACTAGATCGTTATAACGACCATAGAATTTGCGGAATGCTGACTTCAATCGAGACTATTGAAAACCCTGTACCATCAACTTGTTTGTCAGCAGCTTGCCTCGATTTAAAAACTGACTATACACAGAACAAGCTCTTGCGTATTGAATCAGTTGAGAGATATAAACACCATATGCAGGTGATAATGGAATATTGCTACATAAATATGGGAAGTATATGAAATCACCCCGTTTGTCATACAGTTGAGTTGTCAGTTTGCCGTTAATGTCTACGCTAAAATCACCCCGTTTGTCATACAGTTGAGTTGTCGGTTTGCCGTTAATGTCTACGCTGAAATCACCCCGTTTGTCATACAGTTGAGTTGTCGGTTTGCCGCTAATGTCTACTTTCAATAAAATATATAAGTATGTTAGTTATTCACGATTATCAAAAATGGGCAAAAATGTAACGCCAAAATATCAATATAGAAAAATACATGCCATTGAATACAATATTTTTAGAACTATATTGTAATATAATGCGTATGCGTAACTGAAGCGACGGATTTGTTTTGAATCGCAACCTGAGATAGTGAGAATTTTTTTTAAAAAACTATTACTGTAAGTGTATGGTGAATATACTGCATTTCCAATATTATATTTGTTTGGAAATTACTTTCAACTTCGGTGTTCATGTATTTATTTTATCTATACATATTTTTTATGATATTTGTTATCAATTAATCTAAGGTGAGAACCTCGTAAGTTGTAATAACTATAACGAATATTATATGTTGAAGTGCAATTTCGTTTATTACTGCAATAAGTTTCTTTATCTTGCTAATCGTGTCTTTTAAATTGCCAATAAACACGTCATCGCCTTTGTGCCTAGTGAGCTGTTATCCAATCCTTAAACTGTACTATTTATCAAAGTCTGAAGTGGTGAGACTGAAAAGTAAATACAGAAATACTGATTATATACATGTATCATCACCATATTTTGCGCAAATAGCGAAAAGAAAAACAAAAGAAGAAAAAAAGACACCCCCCCCCCCCAAACAAATAAAAAATACAAAAAGAAAAATATTTCTGACACGCTACAAAGGAGATTCAAATTGTTGTTCAAAGTACTGATTCTTGTATCACACCTGTTCCATAATCTCGGCTGGGAATCGGCTTGGCTGAACATTTGGACTGACGCCTTCACCGAATCTCGGAGCAGTCCTTCATAATTCATGTTTGGAAATTACTTTCAACTTCGGACGGTTCTAGCAATTAATGTGCACTTACATGTAGGTGACAGTGAACCGTGACACTGTTGTTCGCTTCTAATAAGTTACTTGATTGATTGATTGAATATTGTTTAACGTCCCTCTCGAGAATATTTCACTCATATGGACTATAAGTTACTTGACTATTAAACCAAATCTGTATCACTATTAATGCTGCATTACTTACCGCCTAAGTATGTAAATTCCATAAAATAAACTATTAGTAAATATTTCGTTCAAATGACGACTTCCATGGCGCAATATTTTATCTCCCGAAATTGGAGAGTTCCGATAGTTTGTTTTTATGCCCCCGAGATCGAAGGTCGGCGATCGGGGGGGGGGGGGGGGTATTCTTTTTGTCCTGTCTGTCATTCGGTCTGAAACCTTAACCTTGCTAATAACTTTTGAACAGTGAGTGTTAGAGCTTTGATATTTCACATGAGTGTTCCTTGTGACAAGACCTTTCCGTGGGCACTAAACCTTTTGACATACTTTTAAAAAAAATGTAAATCTTAGAGCTTTCATTTTGCATGTGAGCATTTCTTTTGACAAGATCTTTCTACTGGTACCAAGATATTTGTCCTTGTGACCTTGGCCATCTTTGGAATTGGCCATTATCGAGGGCATTTGTATTTCACAAACACACCTTGTTTAAATTAGCGATATACAAGACGGTATGTGGAGATACAATGTATCAGTAACTAGATAATACAGACTATATTAGAATTAGATCTACATTTATTAACCTTTTCGGAGTGAGTGTATATATGTGTGTGTGCGTGCGTGTCTGACTGTCTGTCTATTATCAAGCATGCCTATACATACAATATATACCAGAAAACATTCTTAGGTTTCCATTAAAAATTACAATCCCATGCCTGAGGGGTTCTGTAACATCGAACAAGTGAAGAAACGTTCTAAACCGGATACATCAGAGTGTAGTGCTGACCAAGACATTGCCGGACTTAGTGCAATTCTGGACAATGCGGCAACAAGTAAAAATGCTTTATTGAAAGTCACTACTGCTAGTCCTAGCAATGTAGCCGTACAAAACAGTATTTCAACTATTATCCCAGAATTCGATTTCATGAAGAAAGAGATAAGGTAAATATGTGATAGAAATAGACCAACTGGATTACTGCATATTACAGGGAGAATTGCCTGAAAATCTCAGGAATACTAGAACAAAGGATTGGGAAGGATACCAACTCTCTGTTTTGTATTGCTTATAGGAGTTATGAGATTGATCACTGTTCGTTATTTTCACCTTTCAAACAATTGTCTTTGAATCTGCAAGTGTTTCCTTGCAGCCACGTGTTATCAACTCTCATCGCGCCTAGTACCCAAACCCAAACCCTGTGGTTCGCCACGTGAGATCGGGCCCAACTGTTTGGAAATAGAAAAAGCTTGAAACCATTCAATTACAATTCCTCCAATACATATAAATATTTGTGAATGAAGCCCTCACGCATGAAAGAGCACTACTCTTCAAAAGAATACAGATATTTAGATCATCAAGTGCATTTCTGCTGGACTTTTGGGGGGAAATCCCTTTGCAAAAAACACTAACACGGAAACCAGATCCGTATTAATTGTGAATCAGACATGTCATCTCGAGTGAATCATTATGTTGATACCTCAGACTCTGAACTTGTAGATCTACTGACAACATAAACCCCAAAGGAGGAATAAACCTTGTCGTTATCAACATGTTTACATTTATCAGCTGTTTATCTCTATCGATTGGATGCTTATTTGTTTACATGTTAAATATTTAGTCATGCTGTTATGTTCTGGGTCATCCTATGTGTGTTCCATTCATCAAACTTATAATTTCCATATTTCTTATGTAATGTATGTCTATATATATATGTATACACATTTATATATATTGATTGATTGGGGTTTTACGCCGTTTCGGCAATATTTCAGCCATTTTACGGCGGTTAACTAATTGAATGATGTTTGCTTGTAAGTGTTTGAGTTTCCCTGACGGCCCCCAGTTAGCCTACTCTTTTTCGAACATCAGGGAAACGATCTTTTGCGTGCCAAGGGGGTTGTGATCCTTGACACGGAACACCCTTTAACGTCCCATCCGACGGACATAAAGTTAAAAATATATAAACAGGTTAAAAAACTAAAATCAATTCGTGTATATAAACAGTTGTATTATAAAAGTTTTCAAATTTTTCTGTAAAAGTCGCATTCTTGTAAATATTGTATAATATAATGATTGTCAACATTTGTAAATAGTTCTTTCATTGATTGTACGTTATTAAAAAGTCTATTTCGTATGGGCGTAAAATCACTACATTCTAAAAGAATGTGATGTATAGTTAATGGACAGTCACAAGATATGCATTCAGGCTGAGGTTCTCTGTTTAGTAGGTATGAATGTGTCAATTTTGAATGTCCAATGCGTATTCTTGAAATAATCACTTCGTCTTGGCGTTTCATTACGATGTTACACGATTTGTTTACTTTGTTTTGAATAGAATAAAGTTTACTTGTATAACAGAAATCCCAATAGATTTGCCAAACAGTATTTACATATAGTTTTATGAAATATTTAAAATGAGTGTATGGAATTTTGAAGTGTACAATATCACCTTGAAGTGCATTTTTGTCCGCTTTGGTGTTGCCATGTATACCGATGTGACTTGAGATCCAGCAGAACTCAACTATTTTACCTTGTTTGGTTAAAAGATAGTACCGGAGTAAGATATCTAAAATATATGGATGATCAATATTCATGTTGTTTATTGACTGAAGACATGATAGGGAGTCTGAGAATATAGTAAAATTGTTGCTTCATTTGGAAGTCGTGCAGCGAAAAAGTCGTTTGTGATTACTGCAGCAGCAGGTTTTGATAATTCACATATAGATGCCTTATGAAGAGACCTTTCTTTTGGTACGGGGGCACCTTGACCTTGTGCTTTTCAAGAAATTTAACCTGGGTGTTATCTTTTGACCCAAGGGGGAAAGGGTTTTGACCGTGGACTTTGACCCACTTTTTAAAAACTTTAACCTGGGCGAAATCTTTTGAACCAAGGAGGGTTGGGTGCATCAAAATTGGTACCGTATAAGTTTTACATTATGACCCCTGGGTCGAGGCCTCTGCTGGTGGACTGTTAGTCCCCGAGGGTCTCTACAGCCCAGTAGCTAAGTACTTCGTTACTAGCTTGAAAATACGGATGTATATTTAATTGCTGTTATAAAATTTAGAAATTCATTCAAAATTAAGGATTATTTCCCTCATGCATAGCTCTTATCCTTGGACGAATTTGGCTCCACTCTTTTGGCACGCTGTTTTTGGCTATATTCAGCTCTAAAACTTCATAGTTATTTCGGATTTCAAACATTTCGGTTGAGCATCACTGAAGAGACATTATTTGTCGAAATGCGCATCTGGTGCATCAAAATTGGTACCGTATAAGTTTTACATATTTCTGCCCCCTTCAAAGAAGAGGGGCATATTGCTTTGCACATGTCGGTCGGTCGGTAGACCACATGTCCGCTCAATATCTTGAGAACCATTCACTTGATCATTCAAATGTGGGTTGATTATGAGTAGAAGAGGATCCCTATTGTCTTTCAGGTCAAAAGGTCAATCTACTCTGGACATAGGAATATACTGCCCGCTCAATATCTTGGGATCCCTTTTCTTGACAGACATCAAACTTGGTACACTGGTACATCGTCAGGAGAAGATGACCCCTATTGATTTTGAGGTCACATGGTCAAGGGTCAAACTAAACATTGAAATATACTGTCCGCTCAATATCTTGAGAACCCTTTGCTTGACAGACATCAAACTTGGTACATTGGTAAATCTTAGGAGAAGATGAACCCTATTTGATTTTTAGGTCACATGGTCAAGGGTCAAACTAAACATTGAAATATACTGTCAGCTCAATATCTTGAGAACCCTTTGCTTGACAGACATCAAACTTGGTACATTGGTAAATCTTAGGAGAAGATGAACCCTATTTGATTTTGAGGTCACATGGTCAAGGGTCAAACTAAATATTGAAATATACTGTCAGCTCAATATCTGAGAACCCTTTGCTTGACAGACATCAAACTTGGTACACTGATACATCGTCAGGAAAATATGACCCTATTGATTTTGAGGTCACAAGGTTGAACTGGACATAATAATATATTGTCTCCTATATTTTAAGAATTATTTGCTCGATTGACACCAAACTTGGTACACTGGTACAGCATAAGGAGTAGATGACCCCTATTGATTTAGGTCACATGGTCAATCCACTCTTGACATAAAAAGATATTGTCTGCTCAATATTTTGAATTGATGATACTACTATCAATTAAATGATGTGTGTGTACAACCCTTTTCAATTTTGCACCGGGGGTGGGGGGGATGGGGGGGGGGGGGGGGCATGTGTGTTTTACAAACATCCCTTGTTTACATTTATAATCACCACTATCCAGGACTGCCGAATTAACCGTCAACTACTACCTGCCTTTAAAGCAGTTGGTATTTTACATTTATAATCACCACTATCCACGAATACCGAATTCACCATCAACTACTACCTGCCTTTAACGCAGCTAGTTAGAGCTTGTAAAAGCGCGGAAAGATAATCATCACACTGCAATTGAGCTAATGTCATTTATTTACTGAAAAATAAATGATGAAGTAACAGATGACATAAAATAAGTCAATTGAGCAAGGTGAATCTAAACTAATGGCTAGAAATAGTTGACCAGGGATTTCACAAAACATCACAAACAAGGACGAGTACATATATGTTATTTTTGGCGCCTTATTGACTTTAGCTTGCGACAATTTAGTATGCTGCATTTGTGACGTCACAATAACGACGCCTTAACTACAATGTCATAATAAGTACATTGTACTCTTTTTGTAAAACTTGTTACACTCTGAAGAGCCGAATTAAACGGCGAGAGCGCTAAGTGTAATTGATTAAATGTGGATCATGGTCATCAATATATATATATATATATATATATATATATATTTGATTATATCTTTATAACCTTGAAAAGCTTGAGATTGCCAGCGCCCTAATTTAAAATCTCAAATTTTGACATTACATTGTTCGCTGCTTCTGTAGCTGCACCAATACGAAAAATATGTCCTAGATAAAGAGTGGGATTCAAACCTATAGACTTGATAGTCTGGTGAAGATTTGAAGTTACAAAGCGATTAGATACCGGCACTCCAGAATGAAAGGAATATAGGGGACCAGAGGTGTGAGTATAGTGTTGAACATAATGACGCTAGTCCGTAACTGGGTAAAGTAGATTCCCAGGCATTGAATATAGCATTATTGTTACTGGAAAATTGTCTAAAACATCTAAGAGTGATATGGGCATAAAAAACATCAATAAAATCAAAGCCCTATGTTCAAAACAATTCGAATTAAATTCTGGGTATCTTGACACAAATTCACACGAACGCATAAAACCATGATATCCTAACAAAAAAATTGCCGTTAACAATATTCTGTCATTGAGATTTACAACTGTGTGGGATATAGCTTCAGTGATTTTTTTTAATATTGGTTGTGTTATTGGCAATCTAAAATCAGCAGATTTCTCCAACTTTATGCACTCTGTAACATTTTACGGACAATGAAAGAATGGGTTGGATCGGGGGGGGGGGGGGAGGGGGTTAACAACTTATGAACATAACTAATTGCTGAAACATGAGATAAACTTGTTGAAGGTTTCAATCCTTTTTGAAACAAGTTGCTAATAAAATTATTGTCGTTACAAAACATTGAAAAACAACTGCCAGCTCCTGTGATATGCTGGTTGTGAAGATGTAGCTAATGAAGCCTGATGTAATGTTTGGCTCTCTTCAGTTAAATGAAAGTCAAAGATAACGAACAGTGATCAATCTCTTTATTCCTATTAGCAATACAAAATAGAGAGTTGGGCAAACACGGACCACTGGTTATAGCAGGGATGGGATCAGGTGCCTAGGAGGAGTAAGCATCCCCTGTCGACCGGTCACACCCGCTGTGAGCCCTACATCTTGATCAGGTAAACGGAGTCAAAGTCAGTGTGCCAAGAACGGCTTAACAATCGGTATGATACACGCCAGACAGCATCTGACCCATTGATCTACATTAACTGCTGATGTACTGACGAGGGTTGCTGATTCCGTCAAGGAGCTACATGTCTTACTTCCTGGAATTTTAAGCGTGACAAAAGATCAGCAATGGTATTGAGTTTTCCTGGGGTATGATTAGTTTTTAACAAAATATTCAATTTCAGGGAAGTGATGACCAATCTCCGTACTTTACTTTTATTTATGATTTGAATAATATTATTGTCAGTAAGGAAGAGGATGTTTGTATTTTGCAGGTTGTCACCCCATAACTCTAACAGCAAAACAAACAATCTAATACAATTCCTTGATTGTAATTTGATAGTGCTTATGTGCGTCTAACCAAGGTAGGACAAACCATTCTGAACCAGAAACAGCAGCGTAACCAGTAGACCCCGAAGCATGGGGTGACGGAGGTGACCCACTCATCATCTAAGAACTTTCCATTACAATTCTCAATAAACACTTGCCAAGCTCTCAAGTCATTGGACATTGCAAGTTAGGTCTATGAGCCTGCGCAAAAATGCACCTCCTGGAGTTACAACCAAACATGCAAAATTCGATAACCCTACCAAAGATTGCAGTTCTTGAAGCTGCAGTTTTGTCTGTGCATTGTACATTGCAATAGTTGCCTAAGTTTACACAATTTGTCCTCAGGTAAAAAGACTGACAACAGAGTCAGCTTCAATACGATATTTAGCTATTTTGGTAGTAGGGAGAACAATTTTAGATTATTTGATGGGGAGGCAAATAGTTTCACTTAGTTTTTCGAAAAGTTTCACATCTTTGAGTCATTTATCAGAATTTGGGGGACCAATGAAAAAGAAATTATGGGTTAAATGAGACAGTCCAGATGTATTATATTTGTTAATCATGATCCATTCAAAAGCAGTATTCAGTTTTTTGAACATTTGACAAGAACTGCCATCAAGTAAAACTTTTTCAAATTTCTCTATGAGAACCCTAACATTTTCAATGGAATCATACTGAACTGTTGTATTTTCATATGGAATACTATCATTCACAGAATGGCTTGTAGGAAAGTAATGGATCAAACGATATTCACATGGCGATATTTTGGGCACCAGACCAAGAGGGGAGCAAATTAGATTGTTTTATGGTTTTTCTAAATGTGGCCCAAAAATGCGTTGCAGACTTTTCTCTTTTAATAATTTATTTTCAACAGCTGATGAATTGTTATACACTGGGGAATGATTTCTATGAAAACTGTTTGCTACTGGACCAACGCTTCCCAATTCAAAACTGAAACTAGATAATGAGAAAGATTTGAATCATATCCTGATAAATCCTTTGCTTAACGATCACTTTTCACTGTTGTTAGAAGTTTTAGGTTTTGAAATTGCATTGTTCTTGATGTGTTTGTCAGATCTTTCGATATTTGACCCTAGGGTGAGACTGTATGGGAAAACTTTGCACTTTATCCATTGTTAACGAAACTGTTGAAACCCCAGCACCATCAACGTGTTTGTCAGTACGCAGAACAAGCCCTTGCGTATCGAATCAGTTGAGAGATATAAACACCATATGCGGGTGATAATGTAATATTGCTAGATAACTATGGGCAGTTGACGACTGAGAAGCTGAAATCATCCCGTTTGTCATTAAGTTGAGTGGTTAGTTTTCCGTTAATATCTACTTTCAATAAGACATCTAAGTATGAAGCAGAAGTGGACGACTTTGTGGTGTCTTTTATTTCGAATTCACTGGGGTATATCGAGTCGACATATGAATGAAAATTATTATTGTTAATAGATAAAACGTCGTCGATATATCTAAATGTCGAATCGAAGGCCACAGGAAGAACTTTTTTCTTCTCACGTATAAGTTTTTGAACAAATTCTGCTTCATAGAAATATAAAAACAGGTCAGCTAACAAAGGAGCACAATTCGTGCCCATGGGATTTCCAACAGACTGTTGGAAGACCTGATCACCAAAAGACCACGACGATATTGTCAATGAGGACTCCAGCATATTTTTTATTTCAACTTAAGAGTACTTGGGTGTGGAATAAGAGTGGTGTTAAACAAAGAACTTTTTTGGATGACTCATCACTAGATATGAATATTTGCGTTTTTCATTTTTATTGAAGAAGCAATTGTTTATGATGTCAAAAAGTCTAGTCTTTAATCTATCGTGAGGAATGGTCATTTAAAGTGTTGAAAAGTCATACTTTTTGCTGTTCTTGATTTGAGAAAACTTTTGCGATTTCAAGTTTACTAAAAGTTCTTTTAAAAGGTTTAGAATCCACAATTGATTAACACCACTTCTGGCATATGTAGTCGCACAGTACGTTTGAAGTTTCTCCCTCACAGCTGTTAATATTTTCGTGAGGAGCAAAGATAGAGGCTTGGTAGAACACTTACTGGATCCAGCAATGTATATTTGTAAGAGTTTTTTATGAAGTATAGGAATCCAGTATTCTAAATGTGTCTAAAACTGAAGCATGGTTTTGAAGAATTTCATCATTTGAAAGGGCAGTTTTAGTATAAGTTCGATTATCAAACGTGGAATTAATGCCAATTTCGTTTATAATACAGTTATTACAAGGAGCCTTGCAAACAAAGACAAAATTGTTACAAGCTTTGTCAGCTGTAACCAAAACATATTCCTCATGTAACTTATCTAGAGTTATTCTCTATTTAGATAACAATACATTATATATTTGTCTCTTTGAAGTTTGGCAAAAGTAATTTAAAATATATAAGTTCATCATTCCAAATGTTTTCTTTTATTCGGAGTGGAATATTGTTTCCCGACGGTATGTCGTGGTTTACTGGTGTTGGGGTGGGATGGGTTTGAAAGGAAGTAGTGGTTGCCACCGACTCAACTGAAAAAGATGATCTATGAATGATCCAAAAGACTGGTTATTCACATCAGATATGCCTCAAGCTTGATCAGTTACGGAATGTTTGGCAGTGTATCTCAAATCCTGATATGAGAGGTGGCTGGTTGTGTTGTAGGTGATAAATGCGACTCGGCAGCAGAATTAGTCACATATTGGTGTACTGAGCTGTTGCAACTCGCAGTGATTGTTTGATTTTGTGCTGCTTGTTGGCGCAACACTGCAACTACTACTTAGCATGGTCAATGGACAAAGCTGGATGTGTGGCAGACTGTAAAACACCTGAATTACCTGCTTGACCACTGTTCGGGGATGTAAGACCACCATCATGAGTCTGATCATTTTCACTTTGACATTTATCGTCTAAATTTAAAAATCTTGGCAACAGTTAAAGCAGCTAGGCTATCAATATAAACAACTGCTTGTTATGGCTTGGGCTTATAATATATAATGAAAATCTTGTAAGATGTAACAAATCTAGATTATACTTATCTGTCCAACATTGTACCGATTAGACCATTTATTGACGCGAAGCATGGAGGGCAACACTTTTACGCTCTGTAAATATTTCTTTATATATTTTATTTATGAACGCCATCTCTGGATAAGAAATTCATCTCTGGATCCCAGAATACACAGTGTTTCCATAAAGTAATGGAAAAGTCGGTTTAATTACACCATGATTCAAGGGCTTTGTTTATATCCGTTACGTAATACTTGTAGAAATGTCTGACTACATCGGGTTTTCGTCGTAAAAGTTGTTATAACATGGCGAACATTCTTTGCATGAATTAAAGACTCTGCAAAGGAATTGATGGCTGAGATGATTGAATAATTGTTACAAATGTTCCTGATATCGTTACCTCCTATTTGCACAAAAACTATGCAATTTACCGCTTCAAAGTACAACTCGCCCGATGCACTGCAAGCTAACCGAGACACTCGAAGTACAATCACTTTGAATTTGTCTTTATCTAAACGCGAATTAGCATTATTAACATTCTCTCGCATAAAATGATCCAAACGACTAATGAAGGAATGGTCCATTAACACACAAACATAATTTGCTGATACTCTATGCTGGTCAAATCCTTAGTGTGGGTACGAAGTACACAAAAGAAACAGATAATCAAAGACTTCTCAATCAAGTAACTACGGTTGCCTTGCAATGTAAAATAAACACTATCTCCTTTGATGCTACAACACCACTATTGTCGTTGGTCTTCGTCCGGCGTCGTGTGTCGTCCGTTAACAATAGTACATTTTTAACTTCTTGAAAACTGCATGACCAATTATTACCATTTTTGTCCTAACTTCTTTGGGAGAAGAGAAATACAAGTTGTGAAATTAATACTCCTAGCTTTCCAAGGGCCTTCTGGGTGGGGCCAAAAACGCCAAATTTTCAAAACTCTTCTCTACTCCCACCTATGTGGGAGAAAAACGAAATATATGGTTATGATGAACTTGAAGCGCTTTACCAAAAATGTGAAATTGATAGCCCTTTGGTCAGGGGGTCCAGTTCCTAGGGTGGGGCTGATATGGCCATATAGTGAAGATACATGTATATTAAATGTTAGTCAATCTTTTCTACTCTCGCATGTGTGAGAAAAACTAAATGCATGGTTATGATGTCCATGAAGATCTCTGCCTAAATAGTGAAAATCATGACCCCTGGGTACGATCAATCAATGTACGAGAGTTATCCAAAGGGAAGTAACTCGGACGTATCTCGAAACCGGCGTATTAAGACTTGAGGGGATTAACTTGGCCATATAATAGTAAATATATGTTCTGGTTTAGAAAATCTACTTCAATTTACAGTGCATAGTAGGTTTGGGGCAATAAATTGAAATTGCATGACCCCTGGGTCAAAGGTACATGTACTGAATCCAGGGGAGGGAAAGTCCAAATGGTCATAGAGTATATAATGTTTGAATGCTTAAGGAATCTTATTTTGTTTTTCTGGTGTTCAATGAAAGATGAATACACATTGAAAAGGTCTGCCAAAATTAGTTTTACATCATTTGGGGGGGGGGGGGGGGGGTAAGGGCTGATTTAC
This sequence comes from Ostrea edulis, assembly GCF_947568905.1. Lineage (NCBI taxonomy): Eukaryota > Metazoa > Mollusca > Bivalvia > Ostreida > Ostreidae > Ostrea > Ostrea edulis. The sequence goes on along the minus strand of NC_079167.1, from coordinate 11,904,318 downwards.
ATATAAATATTTCAAACTTCGTCTTTCCTGCTATTGTAATTGAATGGGAATTGTATGTATATTTAGAAAGATCATAAAGCTGTGCACAAAAGACTCCAGAATGAGGCTTAAATGCTAATTTTATATGAGACTCTCAATGGGTCTACGCTTGGGGTATGATGACCACGTGACGGTAAAGGCCTGTACCCAGTGTGGGCCTGTTATTTAACAAATTAGTTTACATGCTTATATAGATAGATGCTCTTACCTCTAAACTTATTTTGTTGTAAATATTGCAATGATATATTTCAATACAGTTTGAAATATCGCAATATACAATTGTTTAGCGATACCAAAATTGACGGCAATACCCAGACCTTTAAGAATACCATTCTATGATTCAGTCTCTACTTGATAGAGAAATTGAAATGGAAGATACAACTGTATCTTATTTTATTTTTATACAAGTATGAACGAGTGAAAAGTGGAAATAAAAAAAAAATGTCTATTGATTGGTTGAGGTCAGTAATCATATCAGTCTTATACCAGTACTTGGAAAAGATATGGCAGTTCAACAGAGAATTTTTCTATTGATCAGTGGTTCAAAATTAAATGAATTTTTCAGCCTCAATGTTGCCGCAGAGATCAAGTTGTAGGCAATGGGTCATGATCATATATATTGTCATATTTGAAATATGCTTGCTGCAAAGATTGTAGGTGAGATGAAGTATATATTAGATTTCTAGATCAAAGGTAAATACCATAGTAATTTGATATTAAATCTGTCTTTCAATATACCAAGCACCGCGATAGCTCAGTCGGTAGAGCGCTCGCTACCTGGGGGAGGCCACGACATAACGGGGTCATTAAACAGAAATATTTTATGTCCTCCATTTATCTTTTGATTTCCCAATATTGCATATAACTCCAAAACTTATTATTTCCAGTTCCATCTTAGACCTGTAGCTTTGTTAATTTTTACCTTAGAAAACAACCACATCAGTTTGGATGAAAAATGTCATTTATTAATGACGAACGTAATAAACTACTACAAATCAACTACATTACTAATAGGGAGATCCCCAACAAACATAATCCGACTTATTGAGCAAATGCTATGACAGACAGTGGGGGTCTCCCTAGAACTTAAGAGAAACAATATACATAAGAATGTATAAGTATAAAAACATGTTAAAGCACATATAAAAAATCCGGGGATCACCGGGTAACATATTTACACACAATAGTAAAAAACAATGGCAGGGTGATCTCCCCTTGATGTAAAAACCAAGAACATGTAAAAAAAAATTAAGGTGGCATCTACAAAGTTCCGCCATAAATCCAATGAAAATTGGATTCCGCCACCATGTCTTATTCCTTCAACAAGCGCGTGGCTTTGGACGTGAAAGCCGGGGGTCTTTTGCATGAGGCCTTACAAATTGGGGTCATTGTAGGTTTTGGCATGATAATGAATGTCCTGAGTGCATGTTACGGATCTAAGTTGATGTCACTTCATATAAAGCTGTTGACGTCTATATTTACCGAAAAAGCATTGAAGAACTTTAATCTCCAAATAATGAATCACTACATGTACTTTAGAAAGTTGTCTTTGCTGTATTCTTGTTTTAATGGAAATGCATTAAGTGATTTTCATGTTCTTCTCAATAGGATAAATCCTCACAAAATTATATCGAGCAGATGAAAATTGAGTAATTACGTGCATTTTATATGTGCAGTCCTGGTCCAATGGTTTTGATTTTCTCTAGAAATGTATTCAAGAAACAGATAGCAATCAAACGAAAATCATGAATTTGTTAATAATGTTTATTCAAATTCAGATCAAAGATGCTGAATTCTTTGTGTATAAAATTCAAGGCAGTATTTACATTCTCTTTGAAACGGAAATACAACATCGAACTTCTTCAACTTTATAGGTCCCCTGTAAAGTTTCACATAAGCATAATTACTTCATTAAAGGTTGGGTTTTACATAATTAAGCAAATTATAAAACATGCACCAGATGTGCATGTATATATTTTTGTGTTCAATTCTGAAGCAACTTTTCTCTTCCTTGCCTATACAGCTTTACAAATAACGTTAAAATGGGGTCTGTAAAACTCGAATTTATATTTTTGGCAAAATCAACAACGTAGTAAAATATTGCTTTACTCCTTTTATAGAAAACTTTTTCTAAAGTCTTCTGTCTCCAGAAGATGTATATGTTCTTGTCCTTGCAAATGGGTATACTCTCTCTCTCTCTCTCTCTCTCTTGAAGGCAGTATTATAAATATGTATTGCTATATATTATGAACGTAGGAAGTGAACAGTATAATGTTAAGAAGCAATATCACGTGATTTTACTGCTATACGATTGGTATTCCCAAGGAAATGCACTGTACAACATAGAAATATTAATTACAAATCATAAGATAGAGTGACTGGTAAGCACATATCCATGATAGAATTCAGCTTTTTTAAAACCGACATATTTGGTCATAAACCAACATAGATCTGCTCGTCGACGAACCTATAAATTGTGATAACAAGGTTTTTATTGTCCGTCAGTGTGTCGATATTTTTTCTGAACCTACTCTTTTTCCAGTTTCTTTTAGATTTTAATGGGGTTTTGTATAAATATAGACTACAAAGATCGAGAAAGATAATGACTGTAACTCCATCTGGTCGACAGCCCATGTCTTGTCTGTAATGTTATTGTGTTCAACTATGAAGACTGAGATGGGAAATGTACAGTTTTTATTCCAGGGAAATTAGATGTTTTATTCTCCCCAGACACATAAACAACAATCAGATTAATTCCTTTATAAAAATGCACAAGCTATAATAATAAAATTCAGTGACGGTGTATCGATTTTCAATTTCAAACTACAATACATGGCCATATATGCTTCTCTTGCAGTTCTTTTTTTTAATTTTAGTTAGATTTGTAATGATGTTCCATTTACAGAGGGTAACTCAATTTATGCATAATGCTATTCTTTTATCACGTAAGGTGAATGTTTAAAAGTTTATCTCTACCTCTCTCTCCAGATTAAATTACAAAGTGATAGGCGGAGATGACTTGAATCCAAAATATACACACAGTGCACACCAACCCTTTCAACACACACGCGTGCGCCACCCCAACCTTTTTAGCAGCATCTTTTCATTATCTACACAACTCCTTAAGCGTGGAAAAGCAGAACATCAACATCCACATTTAACTTTATTAACTAGTCGATTACTACGTCGCATTACATAAACATCAAACCATTCACTGAACAAAGAGGTTGACGTCAATGGGGTAGTATGCTTAACCGGTGAAACCAGGGAAATTAATTAGAACCCTCAGCCGAGTGATGGAAATGTGGCTGTGCTAGTTAAAGTAATTATGAAATTCATTACGCATGGATAAATAGTGTACTTCATTTACAACTCTCCAAGGACTATGGCGCAATCAATATGTCGAGTCGCTTATTGTACAATGGAATATTTGATTAAAATTTTACTTTTGATCCGATGTTCTAAAGATACACAAAAAATTCTATACATCTCCATTCATGCTTACTGAGAATCCAGCCTCTTGTATTACACAGTGTTAGTCACCTGTACAACCAGATGCCTTTTTGCGATTTATTTTGTCTATCATCGTCCGGTAATAGATGAACACTTGGATCGATATTTGACGTAACTGGCATATGATATTGAGGGAAGAGGGACAATAATTTAGAATTTCGTGGTCCCTGCCTCTATTGGCCAAACCAAGAAGTAGTCACATTTTAAATTACCACCTGTTTTCCTACGCCGCGTGTGACATCACAAGTGTACGTAAATTTTACATAGTTTGTTTACAAACATGTCAGAGAGCGAAATTACCATTAGTATAATGTACAGGTCGATTAAGGTCTATCATGAAAAGAATTGACAGCTGCAGCGGAAATTCTTGGGGACAAAAGATTAATAAACCACAAAGCTAAAAAAAAAAAAAAAAAAAAAGTGAAAATAACATCCCTGCAAACCAAATCATGCATATAACTGGCCACAAAATATCCAAAATCAACTACTACAGCTGTTTAAATGAAATCCAACACAGGAATATTTCCTCAAATTAATGGCAAACTAACAACACAACTTCATGACTTCAGATTCTACATCGTCAACTTCTGATATTTATGTCTAGCATCTGCATATAGTGTTTATGTCTCTGAACTGATTCGATACACAAGAGCTTGTTCTGCGTATTAGTTTTTAAATTGAGGCGGGCTACTGACAAACAAGTTGATGTTATAGGGGTTTCAACAGTTTCGTTTAAAGTCAGTATTTCGGAACTTCTATGGTCTTTATAACGATCTAATTTGCCAATACAGTCTGTCATTGGATCAAATGCTGTCTGACGTGTTTCATACCAATTCTAATGCCGTTCTTTACACACTGATTTTGACTACGGATTACTCCGTTTACCTGATCCAGATATAGGGCTTATGAAAGGCGAAGATAACGAATAGGTGTGAGCGGTCGACAGAGGATGCTTACTCCTCTTAGGCACCTGATCCCACCTCTGGTATGTCCAGGGGTCCTGTTTGTCCAACTCTTTATTTTATATTTCTCGTGGGAGTTATGAGATTGATCACTGTTCGTTGTCTTCACCTTTCATGGTTATGATTGATGCCTTTCGAAACACATTAAATAACAGTGGAACTAGAAACAAAACAATAGATGTCACAAGAGGAGTCCAAAACCTTGTGCATGGTATTACATTTTGGGTGGAAACAATCGTAAATATCCAAAACCATTTAAATTCGTCATTCAAAAAAGCCGCGTGCGATATACGACTCCGACTCAAAGGACTGACTGGATTCAAAATAATAATGGAAGATTACAATTAAAAGAGTAATATGAATATATATTGTAAAACTTTGTACTCTACTTTGTTTAACTTCATTCAACAATTTTAAGAAAAATTCTCTAACATGTATTGTAGTAGGCGCGGTTTTTTCCCCCTGTGTAATAGTGTTGACATGACTTCGCTATAGAGTGTTGTGCGATTTTGAAGGCGGAACAGTTAAAATGGAAATGGAAAACCTGGGAGGAGTGTGTATATTAACAAGGAATAAAAAGAATCCCCCATGGTTTGTGGTGTAATAAGATTTATGTCCAACTAGTTACATGTTTTCTACCCCCACCCCACCCCCACTCGTTAGATATAAATCACATCAAACCACACACCATGGGATATTCTAGATACCTTCTTTAGAATGGGACAAGTACCAAACAGACTGTGATGATGAGACAATGCATTCTTTCTTTAGAAATAGTCGTCTTAACCCCTGGGCATCAAACAACCAAACTAAGCTGATTGCAGGAGAAAAGCCATTGTAAAATTTAGGGCTCCTTACATCAGGATCCGAAGTTTTGGTGCGACGGTAGGGCTCAATGGCTCATATAGTGAAAATGTGTTATTTCGTTAAAAGGCCTTATCGAATCATAGGCATCAAACAACCAAACTAAGTATATAGTAATGAGGATCGAAGCCTCTCGGGTAAGGTATTACAGTGATAGGCCGGGGCTCTGTGGGTCATATAGTGAAAATCCATTACTTATTTTAAAACCGTCTCTCCAGCTCAATCAAACTTAGCACATATTAATGATGAGGAGAAAATCCTCTACTGTATATGTCCCCTAGGTAAGGAACTTTAATGATAGGGGAAGGTTCTATCCAATCTAATTAAGATTTAATGTTAGTTACTACAAAAACATCTAACGACATCGCATTGAGAGTCATGTTCTACTGACTAGAAATAAGGAATAACTAAATTATAAGATATATACTATAAGATATTACTTCGAGAGCGGATTTACATAAGTCACAGCATGGCTTGCTTTCCAATCTCTGTTGTATCTTGTAATTAGATATTGTCATACATTCATTGAATAAAAAGACTTTTTAGTGTTTAAACTAAGATTCTATTATAGATGTAACCAATCACAGCATGACTAACTTCGGTTGGGAAGGGGGGGGGGGGGGGGGGGGGGGGGGCAAGATTTAAACATAACCATAAAACTGGTGGTGATCGCAGTTTTTCATACTTCGTTCATTGAATGAGGAAAAACCCAATTGATTTTAAAGGGCATTAATGAAATATTTCCCAGAAGTTTTATTTATACAATAATAATTACGACTAAATCTATGTGCGATTTAACATTAAAAAATAATAAATTAACGAGTTAACTATCGACTTGAGCTTTCCTTTCGATAATAATTTGGTGTGCTAACTGTGTGTGTGTGTGTATTTTGCCGTTATTGTAAATAAATCTTTAGAAATTGCGTATTCTTTTACGACTTGAATTTGATACATTACACAAGTTAACTTTTGACTTTCGTAATTTTGACAATTCGCATTTTTGATGACTATCATTAAGTTTATGTGTATTTTGTCGTATAACTAAATGTTAGGGTGCATAAATCTTGAGACGTTGGGTTGTATTTTGAAATGTAAAGTGATAGTTGTCAACAGAAAATCATACATGTGTATGCGAACATTTCTTTTAAAAAAACATCGATATTATTTTAGTCTAGTCAATCTACGCCAAATATAGCTTATATCTAAACAAATTGCAACAGATATGATTTCAACAGTTTTTTAATGTCAAAGCATAGGACAATCATATACAAAAAGTCTAGAAAAATCGTACGGTCGGAAAAGGCCATTTTTGGGGTAAAAACCTTGATTTTGACGAAAAATCGGTGAAAATTGTGAAATTATTTAAAAATTCAAGTACGGCAGTACTTGACTCACTTTAATTTCAAAAACTAAAATAACAAGCTAACTACACAACATTTAATATTTCTGATAGTACAATTACCACTTCAACGGTGATTTTTTGGGTAAAAACACGCATTTTTCTAAGAAAATTGCGAAAATATCAAAAGTATTATTCAAAGGGAAATTCACATCACCAACATTTTTTAAAACTGTTCATAATTGAAACCGATGATGTGTTCAACAATTTAAAATATTGCTAATCTTTCTGGTCATTAAAAATCGTGTTATTTTATCAATTCAATTTTTGTAAATACAAACAAATGCAGTTACAAAGGATACTTATATAGCTGCATTTTGGTAAACATTTCGTTAAAAGGTATATTGAAATGCTTAATGCAAGGTGAAGATAACGAACAGTGATCAATCTCATAACTCCTACAAGCAATACAAAATAGATAGTTGGGCAAACACGGACCCCTGGACACACCAGAGGTGGGATCAGGTGCCTAGGAGGAGTAAGCATCCCCTGTTGACCGGTCACACCCGCCGTGAGCCCCATATCCTGATCAGGTAAACGGAGTTATCCGCAGTCAAAATCAGTGTGCCAAGAACGGCTTAACAATCGGTATGAAACACGTCAGACAGCATTTGACCCAATGCGAGGTTATATTGACGAACTAGATCGTTATAACGACCATAGAATTTGCGAAATGCTGACTTCAATCTAGACTGTTGAAATCCCTGTACCATCAACTTGTTTGTCAGTAGCTTACCTCGATTTAAAAACTGACTATACCCAGAACAAGCTCTTGCATATCGAATCAGTTGAGATATATAAACACCATATGCAGGTGATAATGGAATATTGCCACATAAATGTGGGAAGTTGACGATGGAGAAGCTGAAATCATCCCGTTTGTCATACAGTTGAGTTGTTAGTGTGCCGTTAATGTCTACTTTCAATAAAATATCTAAGTATGAAGCAGAAGTGGACGACTCTGTGGTGTCCTTTATTTCCAGCTCACAGGGATATATCAAATCGACATATGAATGAAAGCTATCATTGTTAATAAACAAAACGTCATCGATATATCTAAAAGTCGAATTGAAGGTCACAGGGAGAGATTTTTTCTTCTCACGTAGAAGTTTTTGAATATTGCTTCATTTTCTATTTATCATTTAATCAATTGACACATTTCATGCAATTTTCTTTTTCTTTAAAATATGAATATTTGAAAACAGATGATTAGTGGTTTTCTTTTTTGAAAAATTGGAATGACATATGTACGTTTGCCTGATCAGGATATGGGGCTCACGGCGGGTGTGACCGGTCGGCGGGGGATGCTTGCTCCTCCTGGTCACATGATCCCACCTCTGGTGTGTCCAGGGGTCCGTGTTTGCCCAACTATCTATTTTGTATTGCTTGTAGGAGTTATGAGATTGATCACTGTTCGTTATCTTCACTTTGCATATGTAAAAAAATAATAGAAATAAATGTCATCTCAACACAAAATTGTTAATTTCTGAATCCACGCCTTTAAATATCGTCAAGTTCCTCAGCTTGCGGAATGTTACTTGTATTTGAACAATTTATTCCTCGACATTCCCCACAAGCTGGAGAACAGTCAATGCCGTGTTTACGACAGGAACATCGCTTTGAGTCACAGTTCAGTTGACAACTACATCTAATGATCCTTAAGAGCTTGTCGGGAGCCGGTGGAAGTATAGCTCGTATTGGCAGTAGTTTATTGTCCTCAATATGCCAACCCCAATCCTTTGGATCTAGTTTATCGCCTTTCCCTATCCAGACTTGCGTTTGGTGATATACTCTCATACAATGTAGCTTTGCGGCGTCAGCTGTTGGGGGCAGTGTATGTACCTGTACATAGATATTTCCCACACAAACCTTCGAGGCGAAAATTCTGTAACACAGAGTATCTAGTGTTTCGACGTCTTGTAACCCTCCATATAACGCAACAAACATTTGTTCTCCAGCTTTTTGAATGCTATCAATACTAGATTGTTGGGAAAAGACGGCTGCATGTTCTTGTAATTGCGTGTTTGCACTTATCACTTATCTTCTTGAGAACTGTATCCTTGCCTTGACCAAAAATTCTAGAGGTTGGGTCACATCCGCTAAATGCATGAATAAATGGTAAAATATTGCAGATGGATAATCCAAGTTTGTTCCTAGTCTCGTTTATGTCCCAAATCTTTAGTCTGGTAGTGTTTTGCTTGGGTTCTGATCTGAAGTAAATCTTGTTGATAGTATCTTTTGAGTGATAGCAGAGCAATACAAGAAGATCTGTATCTTCTCCTATGACGGTCGTGGTATGGTGTTCTGACTTTTCGACTGCAGTGAGCACTATCTTTAAATCAGCATCTTCTTCTGCATGGATAACCGGAACGTCAGCATCCTGTAGTTTCGACCCAAGGGTGTTAATGAAGAGCTGCTTATTCTCTGGATTTAAAAGAAATACATCTTTTTTTGTTCTTATCGGTGTGTCATTGTTAAAAATTACTTTTGGAGAGACGACTCCTTTTGTGCGTCTGACGTGAGCTACATCCTTTGTAGTTGGTACTGATGGATATCCGTCAAATACAACGGTAGTATTGCTATAGTGATTGCTGATGTAATTGATGTATGATGTGCATATGGCGTCGACTGTTGCTCCTTTTATCCATGGCAGACGATGTATGAGAGAACCGCCATCCAATACAAAATGTGTTTCTGTTGGTTCGTCTGGTTCTAGTTCAATTAAATTCCATATATATTCGGCAAGGTTTGATTTTTGGGGCTCTCTTGGAAGACCAGTGTTTTCAAATATTGATGAAGGAACTCCACATAATTCATACTGAAATATCTTTGAAATGTCATCGAAAATACCATTTGCAGCAGTTGTGCATCTCTGAAAGAGAAGCTGGGGATCTACTTGTATTGGTTCGCCATCAAGTTTTATCTGGGTTTTGTTTCCAAGAGTAACGGCTTGCTTCTTTCTCTTAAACGAATGATCAGCTATATTTTTCCAAGGTAACTCTTGTAAAATACAGCATCCAACCTTCTTAGCATCACCTACATTCACTGTTTTATCACCTACTACTCCTGTTTCAATGTTTCGCAGTGAACGATCGTCTTCAAGGAATGGATTGCTATCTTTTAGGAATGTGATAAGGGTCTTTATATCTTCAGTGTCTTTCTTCTGTCTTGCATGTGTTTCATCTTTGTGCTGTTCACTAGAAAAGTATCCTACCCCGGACAAATCTTCCATGGCTTGGTTGATGTCAGCACATGCGGGCATGGACCATAGGGATCGCTGTGCTTCAATCAAACCTCGACCTCTCGTCAATCCGCCTGCAGTTTTCACACTCCTCATAAGGACCTGTTCAATCAATAAGTCTGATGATATTCCAGCCCAGTATCTGTCGGTGCGCCTCATGATATGATTACCATATGAGAAACTCTCATAAACATCAGGATGATCTCTCTCTAAAGCCTGCATTGTCATCAAGTAAACATAAGCCGTTTTCGTATACAGATTATGTCCAGATGCAGCAAAAAGTGGTAGCATGTTTTGGATGGTTTGCAAATGAAGAGGCCAGTTACCAGTTCTCTCTGCTTTAACAAATTGTCTCAAGATCTTAATCATTTCGGAATATTGAAGCCATAATTTTGCTGTTCGATTTTGTTTTAAAATTTCAGTTCTACTGCGGACAGTTGCTTCAAGGTTTATCAAGACTTTTGAGCCGCATGCTTCTGAAACTGATAGTTCTCCAGAAGTTAGTTGAGAGTATAGGTTTTCAATCTCCCTTAGTTCAACACAATCAATGTTCGATTTGGGTTCCTCTAAAATTTTAGTTACATCAATATCGAAGATCCCTGAAAGTAACAAGCAATGATAATGCTATTGCTGAAATAAAATAAAAGAAAGTATTAGATTTGGGTATTATATTATATCACCTTTAATTTTTGTTTCTACATTAAATTTTGTACTGAATTGTTTAGCCAAATCATGTGGTGCAGTGAATTTTGGCAGCATGCACGTATCTCTTGCTTGTGTTCAAATTCTAAATATTTTCGAACTTCAACGCAACTGCTGGTTTGTTTATATTTCAAATATGAAACTTGCGTATTTGTAGTCTATAAATAGTTTTCTCATTCAGTTTTAGTGACAAAAGTTGTAGACAGACAAGCAATCAGAACATAATAATAATCTTTGTCTATTTAAATAGGTCTAATATGCACTCCGATTAGTAACTGTGGCAGAGTGAGATTACGAAGTAGATATAAGAAATTTATAAAAATGGCGCCCCGGTGCCAGGCGCGTGTCCCCCATTTTGAAGCAGAATATTAAATTATGATAAAGAAAATTTGACAAAGCTGATCGCACCCTCTCGTTTGAGAAATCCTCTATCTAACCCCGTATAACAACCAAATAAATTACCTTATCTTATAGCTATCCTTGTTCTAGAAAACAGAGATGTCAGTGTAAAACCTCTAATAAATTCATACACTGCATGGAACACTTGGAAGTAGCTGAAATAGAATAAAAGGGTTATTTTTATTTCTAATTATTTTTTATTTACAATTTATCTAATTTTGACAATTGGATAGCAATAAATGGAATTAATTTTACACACACAACCGCTGTGCATGGTCATTTTGTAAAACGACTCTCCATACTTATTTTGTTGTTGCCGAGGACGACTTCTTATCGTGTCAAACTTTTACTGTGTTTTTTTTAGTTTCTGTGGGTTTTTTTTCTCACTTAATTTTGGTCACAGTGACAAAACTGAAGATGATCCATTAGGGAAAATATAAAGTTTGTTTATTTGAGTTAGTTTACGAAATTGACTTTATATTTAACCAATAAATAAATTACCTTATTTAAAAGTATTCAATTCGTCAGAACTTTAGGATGTAGGAAAACCTCCGATCAATTTACGGCTGGTATGGAACTTGGGAAAATCGTAGTAGCTGAAATAAAATAGAAATAGAAATATTCATGTAATCAAGTCGTTTATTAAGGTAAATAGTCATTTTTAATTTCATTTTATCAAGAAAATCTGAAGTCAAGACATAAAAATACTTTGGATGACGATACATACAACATCGGCGAAGTTGCAACCAATAACTGTCTACTTTCTGTTAATTTGGCGTTCCATACTTTTTTTACGTTGTTAGCGACTGGTCGTATTTTATGATATTTCTACTTTTTTGGGGACTTTTTATATATGTTTTATGTATATCTAGATTTGTTTAGACGAAATCAGCTATGTATGATTTGTGTATTTTGAAATAAGTAGAAATAAAGCGATTTTCAAAGGTCTTGACGTCACATATTTGTAGGTCTTGACGTCACATATTTGTTTGTTTACGTTTATTCACTTTTGGTATCAATATACGACAAGGAATCGTAAACTACAGTTATATATGTAAAAAATATATACTTACTGATATATTTGGAGGATAACATTTGTCTAATGTAATCATTTTGGTCGTTATACCCTCATCTGAGCGTTGTTTTGATAAATAACATTTAGAAGAATCATATCCCTTGTTGGTATGGAGGTACATTCCGGATAAAAAACGACAGGCCCAACATCATTATTTATAATTAGAATTTTCACCGATTTCCGACCGTACGATTTTGTTAGACTTTTTTTTATGTTAAATTGCTAATATAACCTGTAATAAAAAACAAAAAAATCGTTTCTGTTGCAATTTGTTTAGATTGGATTGGTAGACAGACTAGACTATTTTTAGAACATCATGGTATACAGCTCGTACTAAGAACTTGTTATGGTCACAAAGCATAGATTTTTAATGCATCAATAAAATGTTTATTATTCATCTGTGTATCTATAAAATCTCATTCAGTAACAAGATTTTTTACTCTCTTCTGAGAGAGAGACTTTCTACGAGATACTTGCCCTTAAAAAGTACAACACATCTGGACTAATCCGTCCTTATTTTCCACAAAAGAATTAGGCCTCCTTGCACTTTTATACTTTACTAATGCATTTGTTTATGTGGCGAGGGGATGCTCCGATTAGCGGTGCATTTTATATACATGTAAACATACAAAAGCAAAATAGCTTCAAATTCTAATGAATCCTTTGCGGATCAGAGGTCGTAGCACTGTCACGAAAGCCAGTGCCCGATATTTTACTGTGTTACTTGCATGTTTCCTAACCCTTTTCATGTTTTACATTATTTTATATTACACAAGCAGCAAAAGGGTCAGGGTTGCGTTCTTGAATTGTAGACTGATGAGGGCAATGAGAATGCCAATCTTATTCATGAGATTGATATTTTTAATGACATTGGTCAACCTCGTATAGTCATCATCCAATTCAAGATGGACGGTGGCTGATTGGCTGCTTTGGTTTTAAATGTAATAGATAATACACGTTTTCATCGATATCGCAACTGAAAATTATCTGCACTCTCGAGGTTTGATATGATTTCTGCCACGGTTATTGTCAAAATCAAAGGAATGCCGCTGTCATTATTCTACGATATACACTGTACCCTCATACGTATAAAATGATTATAAGAAAACTGATACACATCTCGCTTGCACTTCGAGTTTTTCTAATACAACAATAAAGTCGATGACTAATATCATAAAAAGCAATATATGTTGTAGAATAAATTCATAAATGAATGAAGAACATTTGTCATTCAGTATAAACCAATCGTCTCCATTCCGAGGCCCCGTGGGAATCCTGGTTAGAATAGGTCCTCAGTACCCTTTGCTAGTCGTAAGAGGCGACTAAATGGGGCGGTCCTTCGGATGAGACCGCAAAAACCGAGGTCCCGTGTCACAGCAGGTGTGACACGATAAAGATCTCTCCCTGCTCAATGGCCATAATCCCCAGCGTCTAACTTTTTCAGCCCTTCACCGGCAATGGTGACTCTCTATATGTCAGAGTGAAAGATTCTCGAGAGGGACGTTAAACAATATACAATCAATCCAAAAAAATCTTGTCAAGGGCAATAATTCCTATGCTAGTATTTTCTCTATAATATATTTATTAATTATATAATGAATACTCAGATGTCCCCCAACTGATTTATATATATTTATAAAGTAGCAGTTTTTTTAAACTGTAGAAATTGAAAATCTGAAAAACGGTACATTTTTTGATGAAGATGAAATATGCATTCTACAAGCAAATTTCATGAAAAATTTATGCATCAAAAAATGAAAATAAAGTAAATGAATATTTAAGTAATATGCAATTAGAATATAGCTTAAATGATGTATTTAAGAACAAAAATGAATTAGACACTTTCCACACTATCAGGGTCAACATACTATACAATAAACCTAGTTTTAGAATAAAAAATGATGGGTGGATAAAATATGCAAAGAGGTATAAGGCAAGGATGTCCCGTCTCTGCAATGTTATTTCTTTTTGTTATAGAAATATCAGCAATAATTTATTCATCAAAGGGTTTGAAAAATCAGGAATGACTTTAGTAACAGTATTAAGATTATACAGCATGCTGTTGATTGTACTCTTTCTCTAAAAGATGAAACCTTTCTAGAACATTCCTTAAAGATTACGAGTATAATAAAATTCAGCAATGTTTCAGGTCTGAATTAATATGTCCGATTGATTGGTTGAGATTTTACGCCCTTTTAGCAATATTTCAGCCATTTTACGGCGATTAAGTAATTGAATGATATTTGGTTGTAAGTGTTTGAGTTTCCCTGACGGCCCCCAGTGAGCCTACTCTTTTTCGAACATCAGGGAAACGATCTTTTGCGTGCCAAGGGGGTTGTGATCCTTGACACGGGACAACCTTTAACGTCCCATCCGACGGACATAAAAGTTAAAAATATATAAACAGGTTAAAAAGCAAACAATTCGTGTATATAAACAGTTGTATTATAAGAGTTTTCAAATTTTTCTGTAAAAGTCGCATTCTTGTAAATATTGTATAATATAATGATAGTCGATCTTTGTAAAAAGTTCTTTCATTGATTGTACACTATTAAAAAGTATATTTCGTATGGGCGTAAAATCACTACATTCTAAAAGAATGTGATGTGTAGTTAATGGACAGTCACAAGATATGCATTCAGGCTGAGGTTCTCTGTTGAGTAGGTACGAATGTGTCAATTTTGAATGTCCGATGCGTATTCGTAAAATAATCACTTCGTCTTGGCGTTTCATTACAATGTTACACGATTTGTTTACTTTGTTTTGAATAGTATAAAGTTTACTTGTGTCACAGAAATCCCAATAGATTTGCCAAAGGGAATTAACGTATAGTTTTATGAAATATTTAAAATCAGTGTATGGAATTTTGAAGTGTACAATATCACCTTGAAGTGCATTTTTGGCCGCTTTGTCCGCTTTAGTGTTGCCATGGATACCAATGTGACTTGGGATCCAGCAGAACTCAACTATTTTACCTTGTTTAGTTAGAAGATAGTACCGGTGTAAGATATCTAAAATATATGGATGATCAATATCCATGTTGTTTATTGACTGAATACACGATAGGGAGTCTGAGAATATAATAAAATGTTTGTCATTAGAAGTTCTTATGTATTCAAACGCAAGCTGAATAGCCTTTGCTTCGGCGGTATAAATTGTTGCTTCATTTGGAAGTCGTGCAGAGAAAACGTCGTTTGAGATTACTGCAGGAGCAGCGACTTTATTTTGGTCTTTTGAACCATCTGTATCAGTTGTAACATGTCCGAAAAGAATGCATCTTCACAGGTCCTCATAAATATCTTTATTTTAAAAAATTGGAAATGTTAATGGAAACAATGATAGCATACAAGAGTCCCATGGGTCACATCGCTCACCTGAGTAACCTTAGCCCTGCTATTGTTCAACTGTTGTGATTTTTAAACAAAATATTAATCTTTATTCCCATGAAAACTTTTGACCCCATATTGTGGCCCAAACCTAGCCCTAAAGGACCACAGCATGACTGAAAATAAATTCACAACATAATTTATAACACAGAGATGCCTCAACACCAATATATATGACTAACATGATCTTTGTCACATTAAATTCCCCTTATTCTCATTTTGTATGTATTGTAAATGATATGCTCTTATTTTGTGAATATATCGAACACACTCCAAATCCTATTTGGAGCCTCTTTATAATGTGCCCTAATTGGAACCTCACTTCACTGGACCTTAAACCGCCAGTCCGTGCTGAATTCATTTTGGACACGGCAGTCTAGCAGGAAGGACGCTTTTATACTTCTCTGCATATCAGTTTAAGGTATCACACCGGTAATTATTTTCACTATATATTACTATAGAGGAAAAAAAATCATTAAAAATCAGCTTACAGAATTGATGCCGAATAACGCAGTCAGAAATGTTCTATGTTACCTATCTCGTCTGCCGACACCAGAAAAACACCACCCTACGCGGCATTTGTGAAAATAAATTACCCGCAAACAAGACTACCCTCAAATCCACGTGTTTTTCACATGTGTGTAAACAGCCGGAGTACACCTCAGGAAGTAGCCTCAGCTACCAAAGCAAATAGTTCCTTTGTATACACTTGGTCATTTCTACAAATTACACAAAATTTCCTAATCAGGGGTGCAAAAATTAAGAGAAAAGAAGAAGAGGAAATGAGAAAAATCGCGCAAGGAAAAAAATGTTTCTTTAAATATATGGAACTACAATTGACTAAGTTCATTTTAATTGGACAATTACCGGTGTGATACCTTAAGATAATCAGCAAACTTTCCAGTTCTATACATGGCATATACGTAATGCTGCATATGGTCCAGCTTTTCTGAGGTAAGGTGTTTTATTTACTACTCAGCAATATGTCTATTGTTTTATGTTATTTTAACAGTCCTAAACATCCAATTATGGAGTTCCTTAGTGTTAACTTAATTTCATACAAGTGATTTTCATTCGTATCAAAATGGTACTAATTGAAACAAGTGTTCAGTGTGTGGTGCAGTATTATAGTCATAAAGTAGACTTTGTCCAATGTGTGTAAATGCATAGCAATGCAATGTAAAACTTCGATGTATTTGTGGAGTCTTTCCAATAGACAAAAGTGTAAATGTATTGTCTTAAACAGAAGCCATATCCAGGATATTATCTGCAAATAAGATAATGTTGTGTGTGTATTTTGTGTAATGTAACGCTACTCAGTGCGTACAAGTAATATATTACATTTTATGTATGTGTATCAAAACAGGTTCTCTCTGTGGTCTACTACAGTTATCCTGATGTAACCAGTGTATGCAGGACGTGAAGAGTAATAGTATAGTACCAGGACAACCAAGCTCCAGGAGTGGGTACACCGGTCAAGGAACCCCACAGAGGTCTTAGGATTATCATGGACATGGACACTTGTGAAATTAGGACCATGTTCATATAAGAGATATTGTACATAAAAAACTCTTTATAACTATATTGTGATTTGTATGCACCCGAGATCGAAGATCGGGGGGCATATTGTTTTTGTCCTGTGTGTCATTCTGTAATTCTGTCTGAAACTTTAACATTGCTAATAACTTTGGAACAGTAAGGGATAGAGCTTTGATATTTCACATTCCTTGTTACAAGATCTTTCCGTTGGTATTCAACCTTTTGACCTTGAAATTTGACCTACTAAATTTTTTTTTTACATTGGTCATAACTTCTAAATGGTAAATATTAGAGCTTTCATATTGTACATGAGCATTTCTTTTGACAAGATTTTTCTACTGGTACCAAGATATTTGCCCTTGAGACCTTAGCCATCTTCGGAATTGGCCATTATCGGGGGCATTTGTGTTTCACAAACACATCTTGTTTTTAAATGTGTTAGCTTGGCATGGTTACAGCCAGTTTGTCCATCTGTGACAATCTTACTGTTCTGGAGAAGATGAAGATCACAATGTCATTGATCATAGTATGAGATGAAGACCTAGCCATAAGAAATATATATACAAAATACGAAAGCTTTATCTTAAATAGTTAGGAGATATTAAATAGGTAAGATTTTATTAAAATTAGATCAACCTTCCAGGTCAAGGTCACAAGGCCAAGCTTCAACAAGTAATGTCTTGCCATAAAGACTTATATATAAAATATGAAAGTCCTACCTTAAATAGTTCAGGAGATATTGAAGAGGTCAAGGATTTTTTTTAAAAAGTACATGTACATGTAGGTCAAACTCCAAGATCAAAAGATCAAACACTATTGTGTACAAAGTTCTGCCATAAAAAATCTATATACCAAATATTAAAGCCCGACTTAAAATAGTTCCGAATGTATTTGATAGCTTATGTTTCCTTAATATTAGGTTAAATTCTGAGTTCAAAGTCAAAGATCGTGATATAAAATGAAAGGTCTTGCCATAACAAACATATATAATATATGAAAAAATCTACCTTAAATATTTCAGGACACAATGTA
Source organism: Ostrea edulis (assembly GCF_947568905.1). Taxonomy (NCBI): domain Eukaryota; kingdom Metazoa; phylum Mollusca; class Bivalvia; order Ostreida; family Ostreidae; genus Ostrea; species Ostrea edulis. The sequence continues at coordinate 11,886,167 of NC_079167.1, read as the reverse complement.
TAGGTAAGAATTTTAATAGAAGTAGGTTAAACTTCCAGGTCAAGGTCACAAGATCACACACCATTGCATCGCATGAAAGGTCTTTCCATAAAAAATATATATACAAAATATGAAAGCCTAGCTTGAATAGTTCAAGAGATAGTTTTAAAGATTTTTCCCATATGAAAGGTGAAGATAACGAACAGTGGTCAATCTCATAACTCCTATAAGCAATACAAAATAGAGAGTTGGGCAAACACGGACCCTGGATATACCAGAGGTCGGATCAGGTGCCTAGGAGGCATCCCCTCTCGACCAGTCAAACCCACCGTGAGCCCTATATCTTGATCAGGTAAACGGAGTTATCTCTAGTCAAAATCACTGTGCCAAGAACGGTCTAACAATCGGTATGAAACTAAGTCAAACAGCATTTGACCCAATGATAGGAAAAATTTCATCTTTTGAAAAGGCAGTCGGTGTATAAGTACGATTATCAAAAGTGGAATTAATGCCAAGTTCAAGTGTATCAGTATATAACACTTTCATCGCTCATTGTGGCCACATCATACCCCCAGGGACCATGAATTGCAAACTTTAATCCATTCTATGCCAGGAAACTTTCATGTAAATATGAGCTTTTCTAGCCCAGGGGTTCTTGAGAAGAAGATTTAAAACTTTGATCCCCTATTGTGTTCCCACCCTACCCTCGGACATGCATTTTAACTAGATTGTTGAAGGGAGATATTCAGTTTTATACAAAATGTTAGAACAATTAAGCGAAATTTAACAAATGTAAAAGTGAGTTGGATTTGATCCATGGCAAATTGGACCGCAGCATACAGTGAGAACAATGTACACGTAGCTTAATGAACAACACTAAAGAACTGAGGGTATAAATATGAATCAGGTTGTCAAAAAGTTCACTTATTTTTTGTACATTTTTGTGAATTTCGACCCCAGGGCAGTGGTTTCTCTTTAAAAATCTAATTGTAAATTGTTCTCAAGATTGCAACGTATCAAAATATCACTATTTCATTTGGGGACAGGTTTGCCCTGAAGGACCTCAAAGCCAAAATTCATGCTAAAATCGGTGCTAAAATAGAGACCACACTGTTTAGGTCAACTTTGTTGGTTAATCTCAGCATCGCAAATAATGAATTCTAAGATCAAATTGTTAATCTGAAAAATTTAAATATATTGACTGACACAAACACCCCCCCCCCCCCCCCCCCCCCAGTGAAAGTTGATATAACAATGTGACTATTTCCGGAAAATTGTTCTCCCCTGTAAGTCTTCTTTTGTTACCCTGAATTTATCCTTAGAATCATACGGTACAAATCCTTACTTTTATTACAATGATTAAATAATTCAGCATTCACATTTAGTAAATGATTGTAAAGTGGAGTTTGTTGCATAAATTACTCCTTTTTTTATCGAAAGATGAAATATTTTGGGATCCATTTAAAAGCCTAGAATTAATCAAGCTGGTCATGATCATTTGATGTCAAGCTTTCAGTTATACATTTTCATAAATGTAAGTACAATTTCTGTGTCACAGTATATAAAGTAACATTTGGTTGTGAGTGCATGTTAAACTAACCTCAAGGCAATAGGAGGTATTCACTGTGTATACCAAAGAGTCGACGTGAGCGGTTACTGCATTGCACATGTATCCTCAAATACTGGTTCATGTTTTATAGTCAGTTACATTCATAATATTTCTATGAGTGTGACGTCAAAACATAGACTGTTCATCAAGTCGATCGTCTTGCGCCAGTGTGATCGATGTCACGTTTCTTTATTTATTAGGCCTACTTACTTCAAATCAATTCGGCGCACTTCTTTGTGCATGTGATCATAAGACTAAGATGAAAGTGAGATAATCGACGTAGGTTCATAGTTTCAGGTCAACGGGATATGACTGCGAGATCAAAAAGTACAGTCGTAAAGATTATTGGCGTTTTATTTCTTGACTGTGAGAATTCATTGGGCTATATGTAGACCCGAGCTAGTTATTGAGATTTTGCACTTTTACAGAAATTCTCTGCTCTGCATCTGTCCAATTTTAAACATCCGTCATCATCCTTGTTTTTCCACAATGAATAAGGGCATCAATCATTGTAGGAACGTCACATTGCATCAGTACTTTCAGTGCTTTGATTCTTATTGTTCTTTCCTTAGTTATTCTGTGAATAAAGATCCATTTCCATCTGTTATATGTACAGTAAAAACCAATGCATCTTTATGTTGTCACCTTAATAAGAAAAACGTTCTTTTCCTGTATCACAATTAACCCAGTTTAACTGACACCGTGTGACGTAATTTAAACAATTTGAAAAGTGCAAAATGGTTTTCGGAATAGAAAATAGATATAACAGTCAGTAGAATACATGCATTTATTAGATATAGACTTATTTTCTTTCGCACATTAAAAGGGAGTTTGGGGTGTGGATCAAAGGTAGTGTGGGTCCAAACATCATGAGACTTGAGATCGCGTCTGTCACTAAGGGAGACAGGGACATTCTATGCTGTCACACTAAAGCTATTTTTACCAAACGCATTGGCAGGATTCTCTGATTCAGCTTGTATCATGTATCAAGAGAACGTCTGTTTTGCAATCACTGATGAGATTTATTTAATTAAAGAATGGTAAGATAGGGGGAGTTACAATTGATCCTTATAAAATCAGTGCTTATGTTACGTGTGTTGTCTGTTGTGTTCAAGATTGCGATACCAGCAATTGTTTTGTTCCCAAAGCATACTGTACATTGTCCTACTTTGGTGCTCATAAAATTTTCTGAATTTAGCTTTTAAAAAAGTATACATGTGATTTTAACAAATATGTATTTTGTAGTTTGATACTATTAAAGAATTTACATGTATAGTCAAGTAACATAACCACATCCTCTTGTTTTTCACTCATTATTTAAATCATGGGATTTCAATTACTAGTGCAAGGACGACGTGCGAGAGGATCGAATCACGAAGTGTATACGAAAATCGGGGACATGAATTATTAAGTATGACACATAACCTTCCCATTTCTTACTCTATAGATTATTTCTATTGGAGAAAAAACCAAATTCTAAAAAAACTGGGAGAGCTTAGATGATGAACACAGCTCATTAGGCACTTACTGCCACTGGTATAGATTCTTTCATTAACAACAAAGTGCAGCTGCAGCTGTAGTATAGGGAGCTAATCCTAATAGACTTAATAATTGAGAAAATTAATGAAGGGGCCATATCGAATGTAAAAAAAAAAAATCAGTTATTGCGTTCCTCTGTAAAGAACTGAATAAAACAAAAATCGCTTGCATGTTGGGAATTTGGTATCTCTAGGCTACTTTAATCAGTATATTGAAAATGAATACTGAACTGCTCCACAAAACAGGATTACATAGATGCTATGAAAAAGGAAATCGGAAAGTTAGTGTTTACAACAGTGTCATTAAAAATTGGAATAGACGCTACCATGTAGGTGTATTTCAAGGATCGTTCACCTCACACACACACACACACACATCCCCTCCTACAGGAAAGAGTATCGCCAAGATATGGACAGAACAGGCAGATGTGAAAATCTGTGTAGTGCAATTTTATACTTCAATAACAATGGGATGTATTGCAAATGATGGAAAAGACCTCTGATGAAGTTGTGAATACAGTAACCTGTTTACAGCTTCAACTATTCGGCGTTTCGATATCATTATTCGAAGAACCCCTGGACATGTGTTGACGTAATTGCAGGCATAGAGAAATAATGGGATGGTGCAAGCAATGAGTTACCATTGCCTGCAACTTAAGAATGTTCACTTTTCACACAAAAACATTACAAATTGTTTAATAGACATGTATTATAGTTTTCAAACATCTCTAGATCGTATTAGTACATGTATATTGTCTTCGTTTTAAGTTGCATATATTTTCTATATATATCTCTACAAGTTATGAAACTGGAAAGAACAAATGATTTGCATCTAAACAAAAATTTAAAGTAAGATTGTATGAACTAATTATAAACTTTTACATATTTGAGATTGAAAAGCTGTAAATGAACACTAGAGCAAGAATTGTCAGAAAACATTGTTTTAAACATTCTGTTACAGCGTTATATATTATTAATATTTGAGGATTTCCTTTTTTAGATTTTTAACTACATGTATTTTTTAAAAATTTAAATAGCCCATTTAACCTCATGTCTATTTTGAAATGTATACATAATTGACTTGTTAAACAGAGCCCGTCTGACGAGGTTAATTTTGTGGGGATAGAGAAGTAGGGTACGGATCATCAGACAGGATTGATATGGTGTGAACTATTTAGTATAGTTATTTTTAATAATTAATGGCCTAGCTACAAAACATTTTAGCCTGATCTCTCATCCAGAAAATGTAGGTCAGATGCATTATCTAATAGAGAAGCTTTCAAATCATTAGTTCGTTTAGTTGTTGTGTGCATCCATACATCGCATCATCCACGCAAGCTTAGACTATGTGCCGTAAATAGCTTCCTAGATATGAACGTCCTAAAATTCTACAAAAGCCTTAACCCGACAGATCACAGGTGCTCGAGTCTTAATCTACACATAGTACATGCAAGTACTTACACACCTGTCAATACACTAACAGTTTATTCACATACATATCTTCATATTTAAACGGCACAAAGCCATATGCCCAGTTTCCTATATTTAAAGATTTTCATACGGTATTTTCTATAAATAGAAGTAACAAGAGAAAACTAAATTAAATGACAAACAAGAGGACCACAGGCCTTATTGGTCACCGGAGTATTAGTGAAAAAGTATCACTACTCCCAAGGGCTATGAAATTAAAAAAAAAAATCCTGTTCTGAATATCTAGGCTAAAGTTCAGCAACAGTATAAAGCAAGATGTCTTCTTAAACCTTCAATGCCCTCAAAAATACATACACTGATGAAAGGCTTTATATAATATAATAGGTGCATTAAAAGATATGACTAATTTGGAGCCGTCCTAGAGTCAAAACACTGGGTTGTGAAATTCACCATTTTTTGTACATCCCTTTCTGCTATTCCTAGGTATGAAAGGTAAAGATAACGAACAGTGATCAATCTCATAACTCCTATAAGTAATACAAAATAGAGAGTTAGGCAAACATGGACCCCTGGATGTACCAGAGGTGGGATCAGGTGCCTAGGAGTAAGCCTTATATCTAGATCATGTAAACGGAGTTATCCATAGTCAAAATCAGTGTGCCAAGAACGGCCTAACAATCGGTATGAAACACGTCAGACAGCACCTGACCCAATGATAGGTTGTATTGGCAAACTAGATCGTTATAACGACAATAGACTATTGGAACCCCTGCACCAACAACTTTTTTGTCAGTAGTATGCATTTTGATTTTATACAGTATCGAACTTGTACACATAAATAATATATACCAAGTTTGGCCACACCCCAGGGATCATGAAATTTACAATTTTGGTAGAGGTCTCCCTGCTCTACATCACTATGCATTTAGATTTTCTTAAACATGTGCAGTTCTAGAGAAGAAGAGTTTTGAAAGTAGGTCACTTTTGGCCAGTTTTTGTCCCGCCCCTAAGGCCCAGGGGTGCAGGTATCCTGAAATTTACAATTTATGCCCCCTTTTTCCAATGATGCTTCATACAAAATTTGAAAAGAATTGGAATAGTAGTATCAAGAAGTTATAAATGTGCTCAATTGTTAACGCACGACGACGGACGACAACCAATTGCAATAGGTCACCTGAGTAAACTCAAGTGACCTAAAATCTACAGCTGAGTACTAGTTACAAGTACGATTGAGGCATATCAATAGTAACGCTAATATCAGCATCCCCCAAATAAAGATTGGTCAGTATTTTTACTGGAACCCTTTCAAAGCACTAGGATTAGCTAGGCCTTGTAAAACACGGCTCCGAGTGTACACGTCTGCGTTCCGTTCGAAATCTGGAGTCCCCCACTACTTCGTTCTAACCCGCCATCTCAAATTCACATCTAGACGCATACACACACGCCCAGAACGATGCCAAAATCCTCAGTCACAAAATAGTACAACTACATATGATATAACACATATAATATACAGGAATGATCGAGGAACTTCCACTGTTTCTGGGTCAACAAGTGGGATTGATTGTCATCGTTGTTGGTGTCATGCTCTATAATGTTCTTTCTTTTCAGCTGTATAAATATATATGTAATCATTTTAAAACTTTACCGGCCTATGAAGTTGAGCAGTACGTGATAAAATCTACTAAAACAGCTTTTCGGGCTTCACAGGATCACGCAACCACCCCACTTCATATTCTAGTGAATTTTTTAAAGACCAATGTGAGGTAGGTAACCGTACTGGCGCAAGAAAATTGACTGAAGTTAAAGCAGGGTCCATTTGTGTTGAGTTTGCGTATGTACAAGTTTATTTCTCGTTCATTGTTACAATTTTCACTCAAGATTGGAAAAACTGAATCTTGACACGTGAAAAGGAGACACAAATGAGAAATAACTTTATTCACAAAAAGAGGAGATAAACAAAAACATTCACATTCTACACGTTCACCAACACTCTATACTCACGCACTCAAAATACAGAATATATGACAACAAGACAATGTACTTTGTTTTAAGACACGGTTCGTTTCATAACCCGGCCAGTATAGGTAGAACGTTCATTGGTCGACAATACGATGAGCACATAGAGTAAGGATACTTACACATGTTGTTTATTTCACCACTTGGGATTCCATAGATGTAATACGTATTGCGGAGCTTTCTCACTATGTCTCATTCAGGTATGATATGATACCTCGTCAGAATGAATTAAAAGTATCAGAGGAATATTGAAATCCCGTATTAGACACATCAAAACAAAAGTACGTACATGTACCATCAATCCGTCTGTTTTAGTAAACCAGAAGTGATCATAGAATTAGATACTTAGGCTACATAAGGATTATGTTTTGGTTTCGGCTGACAAAGCTTGTCACAACATTATCTTTATTGTAAAGGTGAATATTACAACTGTATTTTAAACGAACTTGGCATTAATTCTGCATTTGGTAATCGTACTTATATTCCAACCGTCCATTCAAAAAGCTATGTTCAAGGCACGATCTAGATACGATATCGACAAACCAAACATGATATCGTACCGATATCAATAAGTACCACTCTGATAATCACATACCTTTACCGACGATATCGAATCATGATCGGTTTTGTAATGGCTGTATGAGGACTAATATAGGATTGATTTCTTTTCCTGTCGATATCGAAATACGATCGATTTTCTTAATGTAGTGTTAGAACTAAAATAAAAATGGATTTCTTTTCCTGTTGATATCTTGTCGATATCGAATCATGATCGTTTTAAACGCAGTGTTAGAACTGAAATAGAAATTATTTTTCTTTCTGTTAATATCAACCATATCCTGTCGATATCAAATCATGTTCGTTTTTGTAATGGTTGTATGAGGACTCAAGTAGGTTTGATTTCTCTTCCTGTTGATATCGAATCACGATCGTTTTAAACGTAGTGTTAGAACTGAAATAGAAATGATTTCTCTTTCTGTCGATATCGAGTCACGATCGTTTTGTTTAACGTAGTGTTTACATTATGCTATGCAAGTCAAGACTTATCGATTCAAACACGTTTAAAATAAAAATAATCGATATCGATACGATATCGTTGTGAGAATGTCGATATCGACATCGTAGGCAGATATTATGCTGTGTGTATTAAGACTATTAATTCAACGCATTCCGAATAGAAATTATCGATACGATATAGTTGTGAGAATGTCGATATCGACATCGTAGATAGACATTCTGCTGTGTATACTAAGACTATTAGATCAAACGCATTTAAAATAGATTGTCGATATCGATACGATATCGTTGTGGGAATGTCGATATCAACGATTTTGACAACGCAAGCAGGCACGACGATATCGACTCGATATCAATGTGATATTGTCGTAATCGGATTAGATCTTGAACATGTGTGATGAAATTCTTCAAAACCATGCTTCAGATTTAGACACATTTAATATCACAGTCGATTGGATGGATGAATATGAATTACCGTACCTATACTGGATACCTAAACTTCACAAAAACCCTTACAAAGAAAGATACATTGCTGGATCGAGTGAATGTTCTACCAAGCCCCAATCTTTGTTCCTCACGAAAATATTAACAGCTGTGAAGGAGAAACTTCAAACGTACTGTTCTACAACTTTTGCCAGAAGTAGTGTAAATTAAATGTGGATTCTAGAAAAAATTCTAAAGAACTTTTAGTAAATTTGAAATCGCAAAACAAATCAAAAATGGACAAAGGAAACATTCGTATGTAGTGATCAGTCATCCAAAATTATTTGGTAGACGCCACTCTGGTTTCACACACAAGTACACTTAAGTTGAAATGAAATATATGCTGGAGTTCCTCATTGACAATATCTTCGTAGATCAAGTCTCCCAACAGTCTGTTGGAATTCCCATGGACATGAATTGTGCTCCTTTGTTAGCTGATCTGTTTTATATTCTTATGAAGCAAAGTATAGTCAAAAACTTCTATATGAGAAGAAAAAATGATGAGGCCTCAAACTCGACATTTAGATATATCAACGTTTTATCCAGTAACAATAATCATTTTTATTCATAAGACGGTCCTTCGGACGAGACCGCAAAAACCGACGTCTCGTGACACAGCAGGTGTGGCACGATAAAGATCCCTCCCTGCTCAATGGCCATAAACGCCGAACATAGACCTAAATTTTGCAGCCCTTCACCGGGAATGGTGACGTCTTCAAATCAGTGAAAAATTCTCAAGAGGGACGTTACACAATATACAATCAATCAATTAACTGAAATCTAGCACAGAGACTATCTACATAGGTTCTGATGAGTTAGAGGCATCTACTGAGTTAAATAAACTGAAATTTCTGGTCGAGATTTCGGGTCCCAAGATAGTGCTAAATACAAATGATTTGGTGAAATTGAACATATAGCAAACAAATTCTTGTAGATAAGGTTTGCAGTTTAGATGGTATATAGAAATCACCATGCCCCATTAACTGTCTAGATAAGTATTTAGTATTCATTGATTGATTATTTTTACGTCCCGTCGAGATTTTTTCACTCAGTAATGATGAGATAAGCCACTACTATATCATATTGGAAAATCCATGGTTCTTCACGTCAGGGATTCTGGTACCACGGTGGGGCCCAGCAGCTTATACAGTGAAAATGTGTTATTGCTTTAAAATTTCAGTGAATTGTAGGCAACCTGTTGTAGGCGTAACAGTGTAATATGTGACTTGTCCATCGACATTCAATAACTGATACATGTACCTCATCTATTGCAACCGAGATTCAAATTTAATTTAACCATAATGTGCAAACGTATCCCCATTTTGGCTTAAATGGTATTTTTGCATCATTTACTATAAGTGTACAATCAATGAAAGAACTTTTTACAAATATCGACTGTCATTATATTATACAATATTTACAAGAATGCGACTTTTACAGGAAAATTTGAAAACTTTTATAATACAACTGTTTATGTACACGAATTGTTTGTTTTTTAACCTATTTATATATTTTTAACATTTATGTCCGTCGGATGGGACGTTAAAGGGTGTCCCGTGTCAAGGATCACAACCCCCTTGGCACGCAAAAGATCGTTTCCCTGATGTTCGAAAAAGAGTAGGTTCACTGGGGGCCGTCAGGGAAACTCAAACACCCACAACCAAACATCATTCAATTAGTTCACCGCCGTAAAATGGCTGAAATATTGCCAAAACGGCGTAAAACCTCAATCAATCAATATAATGTAGGTACCCAGTTGTTAGACCTCCGCTGAAACATGCCTCTTGAGGTATGGGTGCGGGTGTTCAAATCAAGATTCTTAAAAACTTGAAAAATTACCGTTAGAAGCAGCAAGAGAAGTCACTGAACTAATTTGATTGGCATCACACGAATCTTTATTTTGAAACTGGGTGGGAACCACTTAGAACGGAAAAATTCAGAATATTTATGTACCAAATTTATCACAATATGGTACCCGAGTATCTGAGAAGAATCGAGTCAAGAACAGAAATGGCCGAATTGCTTGAAAATGTGTTCATAGAGACAGCAGTACAAAACATACTGGAAAATGACATATTAAATGTAGGATTTAAAAAGAAGAAAGAAGCACTTTTAAAAAATGTCGCATGAATAGCTTCAATGTTTTACAACATGGTCTGAAAAATGTTAAGTAAAAGATGTGAGAGAAGTTGGTTACACAGAGCAGGTACCAGGCTTAAAAAATGACAAAGTTCAACAGTTACTACATCATGTACATGTAAATTTTTCGAAAAATGTCTGATCACTTGCAAAAGGACACATGCACATCTTCAATATATCCATAACAACTGTACAAAGTTTGAGAAATGTTAAGTTAGAGGTGTGAGAGGAGTTGATTACACAAAATAGGCACCGTCTATTCAAAAATACTTTTAAAAATGAGTAAGTTCAGCTACAGGTAAATTTTTCGAGAAATGTCTGATCACATGCAAAAAGACACATGCACATCTTCAATGTGTCCATAACAACTGTACGAAGTTTGAGGAACGTCAAGTTAGAGGTGTAAGAGGAGTTGATTACACAAAATAGGCACCGTATAACAGGGACGTCCACCCACCCGCCAATTACCATTTTATAAGCTGTTTGCATGTTGTGCAATCCGGCCAAAAATATTACCAAACATTTGTTCACAAGAATCGGATTACGTTACCAAACAATCGCATAATCATTGCATCCGTAAATGCAGATTAAACGTCTATAAATCATCTTTTGTAACACGGGCGATACATGAAAGGAATATTCCTTGTCCCTAGAAATAAGACAATCTACGACACTAAGCTCGTTTGAAAATTGTATACACCTCCAAAACTCACCACCTCCTACATGTACCTTTTTTTTCTTTCTTTTGGAGAACGCTATTGGAATGTAATTAATACAAGGCTAAGACATAATGGTGTAATGAATATAGATTTATTATTTAGATGCAACATCATTGACAGTCCTTTGTGCAGTTGTGGTAAAATAGAAGATGCCTACCATTTCTTTTTCTCGTGTGCGAAATACACCGCTCCAAGGTTCTATTTTTAGAATGGAAACTTTACGTATTTTTATGACGGGGAGGTAACTCAATCAGTACCAAAGAAACTGAAAACCTATTTTCCAATGTGCATAACGCCGTAAAATTGCCGAAATATTGCCAAAAACGGCGTAAAACATCAATCAATCCAATGTGTATTTATGTATGAAGAGATCTGGTCGGTTTTTTAAAAGTTAACATTTATTTATATTTTACTGTGATTACTTTGTACGTACTGCATGCACATGTAAATCAAATTATATTTTTGAACATGCATATCTACTGATAGAATTTATCATATAATTGCTTTATATAAACAAATCATCTTTTGACCTTTGATACATTTGTGTTTAATTTCTTGAACATAATTTGTGTCATCATTTGCCATACAGGAGAGGGCGTTCTAAGTTTTAGGAACTAGTGCCCAATCCTTTTTTTATAGCATCCGGACAATGATATCTATTGTTAGTTTTAATTTCCTGGACGGACGGTCTTATTTCAGAATTTGTCATTTAATAATACATGTACAAATCTCTGAATTCAAAATAATCTTGAACATCCTTATAGGGAAGAATTGGTGTCTTGAAGGTGGAAAAAACAAGAAGTAGATCTAAACCTAACATACTGTCATTGATATTCAATATTGATACATGTGTTAATTGATATTTATTGATGGTAGAAAGAATTAGGCAAATCATGTAGTTGAAAATCTGAATGATTACATGAAACTCTGGCATGTCTATACAACAAGTCAACTTCTTGGAGCAGTCCATTCTCCTAGTAATTTTTTATTCTCCACTTTATGAACAACACAAACAAGTGAATTTGCTACACATTGTTTATAATAGACATCTGCTTCCTTCATCAAATCCCTGGTGAATATTAGCAATTACTAGTACATATTCTATATGGAAAACTAAATTTGTCTAATTCTCTGGACTTTTTGATGTCCTTTGATATTTAAGTAGTTTTCTTTTCACATCATACTGACAAACAAGTTGATGGTACAGGGGTTTCAAGAGTCCCGATTAACGTCACCGTTTCGCATATAACAATCTAGTTTGCCAATACAACCTATCATTGGGTCAAATGCTGTCTGACGTGTTTCATACCGACTGTTAGACCGTTCTTGGCACACTGATTTTTACTACGGATAACTCCGTTTACCTGATCAGGATATAGAGCTCAAGGCGGGTGTGACCGGTCGACAGGTGATGCTTACTCCTCCTAGGCACCTGATCCCACCTCTGGTGTGTCCAGGGGTTCGTGTTTGTCCAACATCTATTTGCATTCCTTATATGAGTTATGAGATTGATCACTGTTCGTTATTTTCACCTTTCGTTCTAAGGACATTACTTTAAATGAACTGTCACATAGCAAATAGAAACTAGGGATCGAATTATCGTTATACCGGTACTAATTTTCGAATAAAGATTCTGAAATCATGTTGAATTTGTTTGTACTCATCAGGCACTTTGACGGAATTTTTTAAACTTCCAGCGATTTGTTTCAACTAGAGTTGCAACGATCACAAACTTTTCGATTCGATTCGGTTATTTTTTTATTCGATTATTTGAATAATACCTTGCTTATTCGACATTTACTTTCAATCACTGTCATCATCATACACAAACACTACAGATAATATGTTGACCACATTTTATTGAAATTTCAAAAATCAAAATTTATGTCTTAAATAGAACACTTTTCAAACATCCTTGACTAGATTAAATCAATATCAATTTCTTTTACTATATAAGTAAGTTAGACTTAGAGAAACGTCTATAAATTAAATATTTGGCATCACAAAATTAATACAATGTACAAATCTTAAAACCATAATATGCTAGTTTGACTCAAGAAGTTGTTTAATCACTCAATGACACTTATTCCAAGATTGCAGCGAATCATTGGGAGTAATAAAAAGAAAACTCACATGTTTTCTAACCGTTTACTACTTATCTAAAACCAAAAGTGAACAGATGAATTGTTTACATTCTATTCTTTTATATTCAATGGAACCGAATTTGCTCAGTTGTGAATCGAGGATCGATTTGGCTGATAGAATTGCGGTTTTTGATGCATCGCAATTAACCGTTGCATCTCTAGTTTCCACGAATGATCGATGAGATTGATTGATTGTTTTGCAGTTTTTCGCCACATTCAACCATTTATCAGTTGTCTGGTGGCGCCCAGTTTTTATTGGTGGAAGAGAAAACCCAGATACAATGTACCTGGGAAGAGACCACCGACCTTCCGAAAGTAAACTGGGAACTTTCTCACTTACCGGCGCGAGCGGGCTTCGAACCCGCGCCAACCAGAGGTGAGAGGCCGTGTGATTTTGAGCGCGATGCTCTAACCACTCGGCCACGGAGGCCCCTCTATCAAGAAAGAGACTTACAACCTTATTAGTCACCTGGGTAGTATTTAAAAGTAGCACTAGTCCCAAAGGATACGAAATCTATAATTCTGTTCCTGTTCTGCATATTCAGGTTAAATTCTAATATCAAACAGCAGTATAAAACAAGACTAACACAAAGGTCCCCAAAAGTGTTAACCCTAATGAAAGAATTTACACAATGAAAAGGTGAAGATAACGAACAGTGACTCATTTCATAACTACTATAAGGAATACAAAATCAGTGTGCCATGAACGGCCTAAGAATTGGTATAAAACGCGTCAGACAGCATTTGACCTAACGACAGGTTGTATTGGCAAACTAGATCGTGATAACGACCATACAGTTTGCGAAATGCTGACTTTGAATGATACTGCTGAAACCCCTATAGCATCAACTTGTTTGTCAGTAGCCTGCCTCGATTCAAAAACTGATTATACGCAGAACAAGCTCTTGCGTATCGAATCAGTTGAGAGACATAAACACCACGAGCAGGTGATGATGGAATATTGCTACATAAATATGGAAAGTTGACGATGGAGAAGCTGAAATCATCTCGTTTGTCATGAAGTTGAATTGTTCGTTTGTCGTTAATATCTATGTTTAATAGAATATTCAAGTACAAAGCAGATGCTGAAGACTTTGTTGTGTCTTTTATTTCCAGTTCATTGGAATATGTCGAATTAACATACAGTGTATGAATGAAAATGATTATCGTTAAGAGATAAAACGTCGTCGATACTTGTATATCTAAATGTCGAGTTGAAGGTGGTCGCGAAAGCTCAGTGGTAGAGCGTTCCCTTTGTAACCGGGAGGTCGAGTTCGATCCCTGTTCTTGCCATGGCATCGTCAAAGCAACATGTAAGACATAAACAGAGGTAGTGATCGCTCCTTCGCCAAACGCTCAGTATTTATAAGTGAGAATCACGGGTCTTTTGGATATGATCTTAAAAAACAGGTCCCGTGACGCGACAGGCGTTGGCACGTTAAAGAACCCTCACTGTTAAAAGCCACAAGCGCTAAGCATAGGTCTAAATTTGTGGTACTTCACCTACAACTGGTGACGTCTCAATACATGTGTGAAAAATTCTCGACGGGACGTAAAACAAACAAACATCATCGAGTTGAAGGCCACAGCTAAAAATAAAATTTCTCATGTAAAAGGTTTTCAATAAATCCTGCCTCATAAGAATATAAAAATAGGTCAGCTAACAATAAGCTGAATGTGTGGTCATGGGAATTCAAACAGACTGTTGAAGGACCTTCAGATCACCAAAGATTACGAATATATTGTCGATGAGAACTCCCAGCGTATTTTATATTTCAACTTCAGAGCACTTATGCGTAGAATCAATGTGGTGTTTAACAAAGTGTTTCTAATGAATGATCATTAGATATGAATGTTTCCTTTTTCCGTTTTTGTTGAAGATATAACTGTGTATGATATCATTTCTTTATATTTGTATTTAATCTATCGGGAGGATTATCTTACATTAACACTATATGACTATTTTGGATCCGTCCTTTAGTCAGAGCCCTTAGGTTGCGAAATTATTCACAATTTTTGGTACATCCCTTTCCGGTTTTTCCTCAATATGCCTTCATTTTGTATTTTACAGCATGAGCAAAATTACAATAATTGTCTCTCAAAGATAAGACAATAATCACTACCATGGCCATTCTGGCCCGATACCAACTCCCCAGCCCTACCCCTCGGGCAGTGGAATTTACAATTTTGATAAATAACCAGCTACTCCTTCAAAATATCCATTTAGTTTTAATTTAGTATTTATAGTATTAAAGATGTTATTTGAAACACAATATGGAAAGTTTGGCTCCGTCCATCTTCGCAAGTCAAGGGTTATTATTCGTTAATGCGAGGTAACGAATCAATAACCCTTGACTTGTGAAGATGGGCTCCGCCCTGAAATTAGAACACGAATCTCGCGGATCATGAAATTTACAATTTTTGTATATACCTTCCTGTTCTACACTACTATGCATTTCCTTTTTCTTACAGATGTGCGGTTCTAGGGAAAAAATAAAAGTTCAATGTTTGCCCCACATGAGTTTACCCAGGTGACCAAAAAATTAACTACATTTTGTCAAAACAAATACTGCCCAAAATGTTAAAATAATTACATGTATCATTTCTTTAAAACCTTCAATTTCTCTTTAACTTGCAAATTGTCATCTCTTGAATTGTTGGTCTCTTATATGCAAATTACATGGATGTTTCATCTCTTGAATTTTTCACCTCTTGTAAATGATGTGATATTTCATTTCTTGAATTCACTCATATTTTTATACGCCCGTCTTTCGACGGGACGTGTTATGTTACAGCGATGTCTGTACATGTACGTCCGTCCATCCGTCCGTTCGGGATTTTCTGTTTCTAATTTCATTTCTCGGTCACATATTAATCTGAAATTTGCTATGCAGCTTCTTTGTGGATCACTCTAGATCTTGTTGCAATTTTTATGTATTTCGACCTCTTTTGCAGGCGTTTTGCGCCTTTATTTAAAAATTATTGTAATATGGAGGGTACATAATTTGTTCGGCTAACTCCACCCACAATTTTCAAGTGAGGACCATCTTGTTTTATGGAGTGTTTATATGGATATTGAAGATGTGCATGTGGCAAGGATTTTGATTTTCTTCAATTTGTGAGAAAATTACAGGTTATTGAACTTAGTCAGTTTTGAGGAATTATTACATAGAGAGTACATGATTTGTCTGTTTTTCCTTCCACAGTTTTCAAGTGAGGTCCTTCTTATTTTACAGAGTATTGGTATGGGCGATGTGCATGTGGCAAAGATTTTGATTTCCTTCATTAGAAAATTACAGGTTGATGAACTTAGTCAGTTTTAGGAAAACACCCCATGTAAGCATTTTCACGGGCGTATTGTGTACCGTTTGCAATACTCTTGTTAATACACTTTTACCCTGATAATCAATATGTTTCTTTATTTCCGTGAGCCATGCGGCTCATTGGACTTAATCATATACAATACAGTTTTAAAATATAACAACATACAGTATATGGAGAGTGCATAAACTTAAATAACATTCCAAAGTGATATTGTTTAACATGCAATCATACATATGTATGCATACATATATTCATACATTATAATACTGATTAACAAAAAGTACATTAAGTAGATATATAATAGTCTATTGTGCTAATTAGCAACACTTTCCTTACGTAATTTTGTTGCATATTTAAGATATTTACCTAAATTACTCAGTTCTGTAACGTTATTTACACTCAGTAATTTTATAAGTTTATACACTTGGTTTTACATAGTAGAATTGTTTAATACATGTATATCTTTTTCTTATTTCGTTATATAAAGGACATCTTAGAATGAAATGAAATACATGTTTGCACCTCAAATATTAATTATTGTAAACATTTATCGTGGGTGTGTGTTGATACGCCTTATTTATTAATTAGAAATACAATAATGCCTCATTAATTACCCTCTCTCTTTTATTCATGTACCTTATCTTTCATTGAAACAATGTACAACATCATGGTAGACACAAATATACATGCCACAAACTAAACAATTGTTTTACTCTACAACATTTGCTCCACTACCTAACTACAATAACATAAATTGTCGGGTGAAAATTCGACAAGACTTTCAAGTGTCAAACAAACATTTTTATAATTTAATTTCTTAAAAAATCTTACTTCCAAGAGTGCTAATAGTTGTTTTTTTACCAAGTAACCCTCTTTTAATATTCTTTTTAAAGCGTGTTCCTAAACAATTAAAAGTAATAGCGAGCTCAGCACAGCGTCGCTTTAAACAATCAATTCTAATTTCATTACGCAACAGATAATGCAACTGAAATAACCTAGATCAATTGATATGAAACTATACAGACATGACCTACTTCAAATTGGTCAATACAACACCACATGACCCCGATAGATATCATGTCTGTTTTTTGTTAAACTTGACGTTTTATTGATGGAATAATCAAAAGGAAAGTTAAAATATGACGATAACTTCATCGAAATTTTTCTTGAATCATCAGTGACTTTGGTTGTGCAGTGTATATTTTCCTGATAGAAGAGCGGGATCAGCGTTGCTTCCCAGAATCCTCTTCGAAATATATGTTGACAATAAACAAACACACGTGTAGTTACTAGCTATTTGATGAATACCTACATTGCATATACATGTATAATGTAACTGATTTTCATTTTTGTATCGATTTAACTCATTAAACAATGCTGATAACTGAGGGTTTTCCATAGAGTACAAATTTATACGAAGTTGACAAACGACAAATACTGTAGATACTCCCCCCCCCCCCCCCCCCCCCCCCCCCCCCCCCCCCCCCCCACTTGTTTGTGAAAATGCGAATGAATACAACAGCAATGCTGATCCATCTCTGGTTTTTATAAATAGTTTTGTACAAATATGGGACTTTCGAGATACGGATCCGTTCTGACTTCTATCGCGCGTTGAACGTAATTTGTAGGGCATGTCACTTCCGGATTACAATAACAACTAAGTAAACAAGCATGGAATACTTCAATTGCTATCAAATTCCTGCATTTAAATGCTATCTTTGAAAGGAATCACTACAACCAATTTATAGGAAAATGCATTTGATTAAATTATGTGAGTTGACGAGGGAAATAAATCTAGGGAGTATCTTGAGGATATCGGTAAAACTTCGTTTTGCATCTATTGATACGCGTCTAAATGCGCCTTTTCCATTCCATCTAATTTACACCCAGTTACTAAGCACCAATTTTGACTTGAATCGTCATTGTAGGACTGCGCCTAGCTCTTTACGGACCGTCTGCTAGCGAAACACCATTTGTACTTATGTCAACTTTGCCCTACAATTGGTTATTTTCACGTGACCGTGTTGTATAAACGTCAAATATAATCGGTCGTTCTGGCACATCCCGAAAGTTCCGTATTGATAGAATGTTGACAAACGACCAATAATGCTGATCTTGTATAGGAACGAAAACACTGATTTGCGATTCCTTTAGATGTAAGGATTATGTTTCATATCGGAGGAATAAAAATTAAGATTTCATAAATCCTCATTACACTCTATTCCAGGATGTAGACATATGGACCCTATGTCATTTTCAAAGTATATTGTAACAGCTTTTATGTTGCATTAACATATCTGACGAATGACCTCAAAATTAAAGGTTAGAGCATCACGGTCAAAATTACACGGCCTTTCACCTCTGGTCGGCGCGGGTTCGAAGCCCGCTCGCGCCGGTAAGTGAGAAAGTTTCCCAGTTAACTTTCCGAAGGTCGGTGGTCTCTTCCCAGGTACATTGTATTTGGGTTCTCTCTTTCACCAATAAAAACTGGGCGCCACCAGATAGCTGAAAAATTGTTGAGTGTGGCGAAAAACAGCAAAAAAATCAATCAATCAATCAGAATTAAAACACAAAGTGATTTTGTAAATGGTAGTGATTAAAGGGGGTACCGTTGATGCTGACATAAGAGGTTGACTTAATTCACCTCAAAAAACGGCAACGTCACTCGACATTTTGAAGCACCTGTATGGGGCGGGAAGTCTAACTGAACTAAATGAATGCGCACAAAAACAAAACAAAAAACAATGAATAAATAACATTGACAAAATGTTATTCAGATACATTTTTCAAATCCGTGAAACGGCACGAGAAGTGTGTAAAATTGAATGGTATGTATTTTTAAAATAGAGTGAAAATCTTTGCGTCATGTAACGTTAGAAGAAGCCGAAACATTGCTCCATGAACTCGCATCCTAGCTTCTGCGGAAATGTCAGTGTATCTTTTTTATATTGTAAAGATATGCATATTTTCTTTTTTTTTTTAAATACTTATCATATATTGTTTTAAAATATTCTAACAATAAAATCTACAATCACAGAAACGCAGTCATAATTTTAGGTCACCTGAGTTTACTCAGGTGACCTATTGCAATTGGTTGTCGTCCGTCGTCGTGCGTTAACAATTGAACATTTTAAACTTCTTGATAACTACCGGTCCAATTCTTTTCATATTTGGCATGAAGCATCTTTGGGACAAGGGGGACATAAATTTGTTAAATTCAGGATTCCTGCACCCCCGGGGCTTTAGAGGCGCGACAAAACCTGCCCAAAAGTGCCCAATTTTCAAATATCTTCTCAAGAACCGCACACATGTAAGAAAAACTAAATGCATAGTGATGTAGAGCAGGAAGGCCTCTACCAAAATTGTAAATTTCATGATCCCCGGGGTAGGGGTTCTGACCCCAGGGTAGGGCCAAACTTGGTATATAGTGTTTATGTGTAAAACACTTAAATAACATCTTCTTTAGTGCTATTGATACTAAATTAAACTAAACAGATATTTAGAAAGAACAGGTAGTCCTTTACCAAAATTGTAAACTTGATGATCGCAGGGATAGGGGTTTTGGTATCAGGGTGAGGCCTTAATAGTCAGTTATTAAATGTGTGAACAATATATATTTTTAACTTCTTGATAACTATCATTCCAATTCTTTTCAAATTTGGTATGAAGTATCTTTGGAAGAAGGGGGACATAAATTGTAAATTTCAGGATTCCTGCACCCCCGGGGTCTTAAGGGGGGGGGGGCAAAAATTGACCAATTTTCAAAAATCTTCTTCTCTACAACCACAGATGTTTAAGAAAAACTAAATGCATATTGATGTAGAGCAGGAAGGCCTCTACCAAAAATGTAAATTTCATGATCCCCGGGGTAGGGGTTCTGATCCCAGGGCGGGGCCAAACTTACTATATAGTGTTTATGTGTAAAACACTTAAATAACATCTTCATTAGTGTTATTGACACTAAATTGAAACTAAATTGATACTTAGAAAGAGCAGATAGTCCTTTACCAAAATTGTAAGTTTGATGATCCCCGGGGTAGGGGTTCTGACCCCAGGGTGGGACCAAACTTAATATACAGTATTTATCTGTAAGTTTGCTGATACTGTATAAAATATAAATGCATACTTAGGAATAGAAGAAATGGATTTACAACAAAAAAATGGTAATTTTACAACCCAGGGTTTTGACTCTAGGATGGGTCCAAATTAGTCTATCTTTTAATGTTAATACACCTATTACATGAATATTTTTTAAAACTCTCATCAGTGTATGCTTTTTTGAGGGCAGTGAAGTTTTAAGAACACATCTTGTTTTATACTGTTGTTGAACATTAGAAATTAGCTTAGATATTCAGAACAGGAATTTTTTTCTAGCTTTCATCGCCTTTGGGAGTTGTGATACTTTTTAACTAGTACTCAGGTGATCGAAAGGCCTGTGGACCTCTTGTTGTGATTTACAGAATTTGTGAACTTTTCGAACAACTTAAGTATATATGTATGCATAAAGAACCCTCGCCTAAGTCAAATTTAGAAAAACTTTACAGATCTTTCGATATGGAAACGCCAAATGGACTTCAAAACAAAGTATTTGTAGACTTTATGACGGGGTTTTTTTTGTAATAAAGGAAGAGAGAACTAGCGAGATTTGAAAAAAGAAGACTTTATACTGCATGAAAACAGAAAGTATATAGAACTCAGGGACATGCCTACCAAGAACCATAGGGGTGAACTACATGATGGAGAGAGTCATGGCGGCAGGATTTACAAGACCGGGGGGGGGGGGATTATGTTCATTCCAGAGTTTTACAAAGTACCTGTCAGTGATAAATAAAGAGTGTTATGCATTTTTTTAGCGTCCTAAGAGAAGCATTGACAGTTCAGCTACACCAGTCTGGTATGATAACCTGCCTGTGGGGAAACATACTCTAGGTGATAAAATGAAACTTTGTCTTTGAAGGCAGAACTCGGCACAGTATATACAAACCATTGTCTTAGGGCAACTTCTATAACCTTATTGGATAGGTTGGAAGTTCGACATATTATGACTCTATCAGGACACAAGTCCGAAACAAGTATTCGAAGCCCGTACAGGTGATGACCAGAAAGAGAGAATGGCAAGGACTATAAATTGCTGAAGCTATATCAGATACATTGTTAAATCAAAGCGTTTATAGATAATAATAAAATGAGGCGTCCAACCTTTATAGCGATAAACATTCAGAGAAGTTGAAGATAACTTACCAATAAATTAAAAACAACCTCTTTAAAATCTGAAAATTATTTATGAATCTATTTTTATTTAAGGTGGTGGTGATTAGGAGAATCCTACAACTACTGTGCAAGATATAGGTGCTGGAGACGTCCCAAAAGGGTATGATGTTGATAATATGGATTTAATGGAACTTACAGCAATCCAAAAGTCGTTTATTAAGAGAGGTGCAAAATTTACAGGGTCCATGTTTTCAGAATGCACAAGTGGAAATGTCCTCCAAAATGAGGCCAACACCCAGAAAGAATCGTGTACTACCGTTTGTACAAACCGGCTTCTGTGTGCAAAAACGTTTCATCCGTACAAAACCAGCGTTCGCAATGTGTGGCCCCTATTTACTATTTTCCAAACTGAACTGTGCATATCCACCACCATTAACGTTAACTTAAAATAAGATAACTGCGTTTTATTTGTTTGCTTTTGTCCAGTGAAATTTTAATTCTGTTTGTGATCATCTACAAGTAAGAATGTATCTATTTCACCTATTTCTTTTTTTCCCAGTGTATATACATGTATAGTAGATTAGGTAATAATTATTTCATGCCTAACTGGGAAACAGCCACTGTTGTCCCTACAGCCTTGGACAGCAGTTTCCCAGGTCTTCTCCACTACCTCTGGACAGCAGTTTTGACTGTTTCCCAGTTAGGCATGAAATAACTGTATAATGGTAAACAGACGTGGTAATATACATCAAGCTTTTTTGTAGAAACGAGATAGAATGCAAGTGAATTATATGTGAAATGTCGCAAAAAATCATAAGTTCATGAGAAACACGGCTTAGAAAACACCCAATCATGGTGGGCATTTGTTCTGTTTGTGTATGTCAATCAGAAAGTCGGGGGATCACAGAAACTGCACGAAACCTTTGATTTTTTCGATCTAAAAAGGACGAGTTTATCCTTTCGTGACAAAGACCCATCTTGTGAAGTGTTATTGCTGAAACTTAATAACAGTATCTTAGATATCATTGGAAATTGAATTCTTATCACACATGTATGAACCGGAGTTCCGATCCTTCTAACATTAAAACGATAATTAGGGTTCATTCTGTTGCAAATGATTCTTTTATGATGAAAAAAATCATAATCAATTATATTCTGATATAATGTTCATGAATGTCAAATAACGGAAGTACAATAGTCAGTTGCAAGAAAATGGTAAAAGAAACAAGAGGGGAAAAATAGTCCCAAAATTTGCCCACGATACCTGTGTAAACTTAACAAAACAATTGATATATGATATTTGTATCTGTTCAGTTTAATTCAGTTTATTGGCACAAAACGAAACAGTTTACAGGCATGTATAAAATATTAGTATTAGATATAGAACATGCATCAGTTAAATAACAGTTCGTGTGCAGTGCTGCACACATTATACCATATACATGTTTGAGTATCCTAACATATGTGTACATACATATTGAACATTTGATATAATTTTGACATGATAATTATAGAATGATGCACACTTTAAAATTCACATAAGTATAGCATGATGCACACTTTAAAATTCACATGGACTGGCAGAGTGATGAATTCTGATAAATTCTCAAAATCGGAAATTTTTAGCAAAGACCAATCTCACGAATTTCTCTATATGGCCAATATCGCTTCAGTCTCCATATTACAATGTTTCCATGCAACATGATATTCTTTTTTTGTATACTATATGTAGTGATTGTTACAAAGTTAAAAAGATAATGTATCATTTACACATTGACCAATAACCAAGTGTATTTACAGAAGGTCCCTGGTGGTCTCTGATGAATAGGTATGGATTTATAGGACTATATTACGAAGCAATTATTGTGGTGCCAACAATCCTTTGAAACCATGAAATACAAAACTTGGTACTTAGTATGGTCATTATTTGACACCATATCCTTGCTTGGCAACTAATGAGGCTGCACTTGATAAAATGAGAATCCGGGCAGTGTTTTGGTTTATTCCTGTACATTTATCACAACTGCGCTAGGAGTCATTCTAGAACCATCATTTATGGAATATCAGATAAATTTGATCGTAATTCAGTATAAATATCATAAATACCATATTTCATCGTTGTTATTATTTTGTATCTCTTGTTTTTATATAATACATGTAGAACAGCGGAAGAAATAATACACTTATAACATGTACTTTGTGACCTGATGCGTTTACCCTCCGTTATTTACAACAACGAAAAAGGTGATCAATTTAGGGTTGGCATAAAAGCAAGTTTTAAAAAAAACACTTGAGCTTTTCTTTAAAAAAAAAAAAGAGAGAAGAGAATCTGAAATAAATCAAGTTAAGAACAGACTGGAAAGGGGATGACAGTCAACACACTTGCATGCCGGTCGCACGCAAGTTTAGGTCTATTTTAGAATTCAGAAAATACGCTTATCAAAACATTGAAATAAAAAAAAACATGCATGTAAATTGAAAAAAAAAGTTGCGTTATTAATCGACAGGTTCAACTTAGAGTTTGAAAAAAAATATTAAATATTCCAATATAAGTTTGAAATGCACGGAACTTCCAACCACCTGCAATTTTGATTTCATTTTTTTAAAAAAAAACGTTCTGTGATGCTGCCCTAATTCTAAAGGAACGTGACTTTTATTTTACTTTTGAAACTCTAAACCTATTGCTGTTGCTGCTCTGTCTAACACTGTCAAAAGCTGGTATCGTGTCAAAGGTTGCCCATAAAAATTACAAGGGACCCGAAAGTTTAGGTCTTGAATAGTTTGCGAATTATTGCCCGCGGACAATGTAATTTCCTTTATTCTAGATCTGAAATATGGGAAATTAAAGAAAGCAAGTGTATTTGCAACTGCAAATAACTTAGATTCACATGTATTGGTACAAATATTGCCAATTAAATCCGCCAACCAGCATACACAGATTCCCCTCTGCTATTGGAAGTACATTATTTCCTTTGCTGTTCTGTCACATTCGCCCCCCAAGAAGAAGACGATAAGGAATATAGAATGAGGTATAAATACTGATACATATCAAACAATGCATTGATCAATCCATATTTCAATGGAGTTAATCTTGATACATGTAGTAGCTTTAGGTTTACAAATCATTTGCCCATCTTTTCCTACTATACAAATTCGATCAGTAGCCGACTCCTCGGAGTTTGAATTAACAGAACCAAATCAAAATATGTTAGCACGGATTGTATCACAGACATTGAACATCAGGGAAAACTGTATGGTGTATGGAGTTTATCAGCATTGATATACCTCCCACAAAAGTAATTTAGGGATACTTGTACTTGGCTGTTCACTTCGGGGCGCTCACTCAGACTGCATTATACTGTTCCGATGTTGAACTCTGCAGCTAGATGCTCCGTAAACCTAGAAACTGTTGAATATGGAACTGACTGAACTGTCACACGCAAGGAAAAGAACAAACCGTCTGTCGGAAATATATTTCAGTATGCATCGAATGTATCTTATTTCAAAGCTGTTAATCAATTGCCGTATCTATTATCTCAAGTTCCCCGCCGCGCAACTAGTATTAATTACAGGACAGAATTCGAACTTATCCTTCTGTGTCAATCATGCTCCACAGGCGTCACATAAAAATGGCAGTTTCTTTCATAGCGTTATTTCCCTCTGATACAGAACAAGAATAATTATTTGTTGAATAGACGAAATTCCCCCGCGGGTTGATACGAATCAGTTTCAGCATATTTATTGCATCTCGACAAAGATATTCAAACAAAAAGTGACACATTAAAAATTAAAGAAAATTTGAAAGATGAGAACGGGTTGCAATCCGATTAAGTTTATTAGTTACACGACTTTCCTGTATTGCCATAGTTGGCGTCAAATGATGTAACCGTGGGTGTTTGTCATAATGATAATACATCATGCTAATAATGTGTTTTGTTCTTTATTCTTCTTCAACCTTTTGCGTATTTAATGGACTTATGCATTTATGTAGACGAAAAGCAGAATATTTTCGGCGAACTCTTAACTGCGCTGATTTTAAGACACTGATCACACAATGTCAAATCGCGAATGCCATAATTTGAATGATTTTTAAACAGCAAAGATAATTTTGATTACCTGAGGGGGGGGGGGGTCTCTCGCGAATTACATGTACATGTAACTAACATATGCATTAATGGCGAACAAAGTTGGAAAACTGCGTAGATGCAATTTTCATGCTATGAACAGTCGGAGATGCAACTTTTCATTTTTTTTCTAATCTGATGATAAAGTGTTATTGCCAGAATCATCTGACGATCTACATAAACAAAACCCCATGGATATATTTTCTAATTACCCTAAGCAGTAGAGATTTTATGCAAATACACCGATAAAAAGATTCTCTTTTTTTCCAGAAAGTTTCCATGTCAAAAACAAAATGCACGTCTGAAGGATATGTTTATTGAGAATGTCAGATATTTAATCCTTCATGTGTCGTTCTGTCTCCAAATGGAGCATTTTGTAGAGCAAAAGAATACTTATCAGAGCAAACAGCTAAGAAGGATACATTTTATACGTATTTCATTTTTTTATTATTAAATTGTGATTTGGATTTGTTTGACAAAGTCCAATATAATCTCAGGCATGTGAATCTAGGGTTATGAAAGTATTGACGTTGTTGAAAAGGCTCATTTCAATTTTGTTGGGAAAAAAACCTGTTCTTCGACAGCTGTTTCTTCCACAAACATGGAACAACAGTCGTTATCGGTCACTTGAGTATTAGTTAAAAGTGTCACTAGTCCCAAGGGCTACGAAATATAGAAAAAAAATCCCTGTTCTGAATATCTAAGTTAAATTCTAATATTCAGCTAAAGTATCAAAGAAGATGTGTTCTTAAAAAACTTATATTTCCTTGAAAATGTATATAATGATGAAAGGATTTACATAATGCAATATCATGTAACATAAACACAATATGACTAATTTAGACCCGTCCTAGAATCAAAACCCTGGAGTTGCGAAATTCACCTTTTTTTTGTCCATCCCTTTCTGCTATTCCAAAATACATGTATGCATTTAGTTTTTATACTGTATCAGCAAACTTAAAGAAGTCCTTCTAATAATTTAATAACTTTTAAAGTGATGACTTACCAACGATGCTGATTTCTTAGTCGAAAAAAAAAATTCTTCTGGAGTTCATCTGCACTAAGCACGGGGGACTACTTTTCTCTGGAATGCGTCTTCCTTGTTCTAATTTTAGCGCTATTTATAGAACGGGAATTTCCACACAAGCATTGTAAAGGAAATGTATTCGTTTGATGCTACCAAAAATAAACACAACCAAAGATATGAATAAAATACAAATTAATTTAAAGAAAAAACACACACAGGCCCAGTGATGACGTGGCAGAATAGTCAACTTGATTACGTAGGACACTGACTGGTAAGAGTAGCAATCGGAACTCCTCGAATGTCTCGCGCACTTGACATAGACCTATGTCGAGTGCGCGAGACATTCGAGGAGTTCCGATTGGTAGAAGTAGACAGATTGTAAACACGAGTTCCGGGTATGTATTGTCTGCATTACGAGTTCGATAAAATGACGGGGCAAGCAGCGACTTTAGATCTGCAACATATTAATGAAATTGAACTGCGTTATATAGGGGTCAACGAGGGCAATTTAGATGAATAGGTGTTGAGCTTTTTACTTGATGTTGAAATGGAGCCGAGTCGCATATTCCACGGTACTACGACACAACCAGTGTTCAACGTCTCCTCGAACGCAATGCAATATACATCCATTCACCACTTGTTCTCTACCTTTATATCTAATTCAGCTTCTAACCATTGTACCTTTAATTTGGCGTATAATCCATTTAATTCTGCACAGTAACTTTACCTCACCTGAACGCACGGCCAATTTTGTTGTTGTTTTCATTGTTACGTATCTAGGTATTCCTACGCGCCATTTGAAAAACGTTAATTCAAGCTTTTTGATGAGAGAAACTATTTCTTTTTCTGTTCTAAAAACATAATTAAATGATCAGAAATGTAACTTATAATTCTTCATTTGATCCATGTATCAAACGAAAAATTGGACGGAAAACTTCATCAATGCGCTACGAAAAATTGGACAGAAAACTTCATCAATCAAATAGAGAATTATAAATTTCATTTCTTAAATCATAAAGACAATAATCACTATAATAATTTTGGCTCCATCCTGAAACCAAACCTTTATACCCCTAGGATGATGAAATTTAGAATTGTGATAAAGGACTACAGTGTACCTACTCCTTCTAAATATCCATTCATTATTAATAGCATTAAAAAAGATATTATTTAAATGTTTTACACATATACACAATAGATATTAAGTTCGGCCACCCCCTGAAGTCCGACCCTGTATCACAAGGATCGTGAAATTAAGATTTTTTGGTACAGGTCTTCCTGCTCTACATCGATATGTATTTAGTTTTTCGATTGTAGAGAAAAAAATTTTTGAAAATTTGTCAATTTTTGTTCCTTCCGTGAGGCCCGGGTGTGCAGGAGTCCTGAAATTTACAATTTATGTCCCCCTTCTTTGAGATATTCTTCATCCCTTTGAAAAGAAGTTAAGAATGTTCAATTGTTAACACATTTAATCACATACCATTTTGGTCCCACCCTAATATCAAAATCCCTACCCCTGAGATCATGAAACTCACAATTTTGGTAAATGGCTACCTACTCATTCTAAATATTCATTTAGTTTCAATTTGGTATCAATAACATGAAAGGAAATATTTTATTTTAATGTTTAACACATAAATACTCTATACCAAATTTGGGCCCACCCTGGGGTCCAAACCTATGAAATTCACAATCGTATTAGAGGCCTTCCTGCTCTATATCATTATGCATTTAGTTTTTCTTACACATGTGCGATCGTAGAGAATAATATTTTTGAAAATTGGGCAATTGTTGGCAGTTTTTGCCCCACCCCTAAGGCCCCAGGGGTGCGAGAGTCCTGAAATTTGCAATTTATATCCCCCTTGTCTTGATTTATTTTAAATTTGAAAAGAATTGAAATGATAGTTATCAAGAAGTTAGAAATGTTCAATTGTTAACGGACGCCAGACAACCAATTGCAATATGGCACCTGAGTTTACTCAGGAGTGACCTAAAAATGAAATATTCGTATCTAGTGATCCGTCATTCAAACATTACATTATCAAACACCACTCTGATTCTACGGACAAACTCTTATTCACAAAATATCTTACGGCTAACCTGAAAAAAATAATTCTGTCCGATAATGAAATACCGATTACAAAGTCATAAGTATGTATTCTGTTTTGATAAACCATGGATTTACTTTACATGTAAATTAAGAAAGTCTACAAGAAATTAAAAAAATAAGAAAATTACAGTGTTTGTAATTTTTATCTTAGTCGTAAGATGTTTTGTGAATAGGGCTAAAGTACTTTAAAGTTGATATAAAAATATGCCGAAGTTCCTCATTGACAATATATTTATAGTCTTTGGTGATGAGGTCGCCCAACAGTTTGTTGGAATTCCCATGGGCACGAATTGTGCTTCTTTGTTAGCTGACCTGTTTTTATATTCTCATGAGGCAAAATTTATTCAAAAGATTAAACATGAGAAGAAAATAGCTCTAGCTGTGGCCTTCAACTCGACATTTAAATACATCGACGAAGTTGGTTTTATTAACAATAATCATTTTCATTCATATGTCGATTCGACTTATCCCAGTGAACTCGAAATAAAAGAGACCAGAGAGTTTTTGGCATATGCTTCGTACTTAGATATTTTATTGTAGATGCTAACGGCAAACTAAAAACTCAATTTTATGACAAACGGGGTGACTTCAGCTTCTCCATTGTCAACTTCCCATAATAATGTAGCAATATTCTATTTATCATTTGAATATGGTGTGTATGCATCGTATTAAATACGCAAGATCTTGTTCTGCGTATGATCAGTTTTTATTTCGAGAAAGCATTGCCTCGTACAGAAACACCATAGTTAGTACATGGTAATATGTAAGCTTTGTAAACCTTTCTTGTATAAAGAGTGATCTACATGTATTTTCTAATTCTACACAAAATATATAATTTTCTATCAATGGATTTTCGAACTGATTCCATGTGAGAAGTTTTTTTTCAGTGCTAACATATTTTAAAAGATGACGAGAACCTTGGAGATCTAAAGACTGAGGATCTAATTTTGACGTTCGTTGGTGTGTACCAAGGAACAAACATTTTGTATTTGATGGGTTTAAAATTATTTGATTTTATACACAACATGTCTTAATTTGACAAATATCTGGTTGACGAAATTCCTGTATAAATAATAAAACATTGTTACTTGTATATAATGTCCCATCATCAGCAAAGGTTCATAATTTACAATATATTATGGATCATTGATATACATGTACAATAAAAATAGTAAGGGACCCAACTTGAAAATACTCTTACAAGTTTACTGTTACATGTATT
This sequence comes from Ostrea edulis, assembly GCF_947568905.1. Taxonomy (NCBI): domain Eukaryota; kingdom Metazoa; phylum Mollusca; class Bivalvia; order Ostreida; family Ostreidae; genus Ostrea; species Ostrea edulis. The sequence goes on along the minus strand of NC_079167.1, from coordinate 11,856,071 downwards.
TCGAATTTCCAAAATTTCCGCTTGAGCATCACTGAAGAGACATTATTTGTTGAAATGCGCATCTAGTGCATCAAAATTGGTACCGTATAAGTTTTACATCCTTGATGCACTCCCATTGTAACACCCCAAAATATCAAAAGATATGGAACCTATCTGCACAGGTTGAATTCTATCTTGCAATTATGATTTAAATCAGACAATTGCTAATGGATCAAACTTGTAATATTTTTGTTTCTGAATTATTTTTTAAAATAATTTCTCAAATCAAATACTTGACTAAAATCCAAAATGCAATACCAGTCCATTGCACACAACAATTTCAATACGTTTAGTAAGTGTTGTTTGGCAGGAATGACAATTTCTGAATCAAGACTGTGATACATGTGTCTATCTGTTTAGAAATGTGCTTTTTAATGTGGTTTGAAAAAGTTGGCAGAATAAAGATGGGTTTGTAATTTAAGGAGTAAGACTTGTCTCTGTTTTGTAAATATGGCATACATGTACTTTGGCTATATTACATGCATGATGACAGGGGAAATGGCTCGTGTTAATACTGGTATTACAGTGCAATGAGATCTGTTTAACTTATTGATTTCCTGATAAATGATGCAAGCAAAGAGTTTGAAAAGATAATGACCAATAAATACAGCTCTAGCAGATTTATTTTCATCAAGATGACGTAAAAAATGCAAGAACCTCATCTTCTTTCCTATGAAAAATATAGATGTTTCCTTCAACAAGTTTTGTTTTTAAATGACTACTCAATCTTCCAATGTCAAAAGATTCAAATAAATTATTGGAGATGAATTTCACTATATCAAAGAAGGCTCAGAAAGAGAGATGGTCTTGCATAGAGTATATTGTTCCAGAACAAATGTTGCAAAGTTTAATGAGTCCAGTCTTCATGACACGTAGATTCACCGAAAGCATTGTTTAGGTTCTTGCAAATGTCTACTCTTCCTCTTTTTAAAAAATTATTATAATATATTTGAATATTAACGCTGGCCGATTCTTTTGAATTTTGGGACTACTGTAGCTTTTTAGTTCCCTGAATTTCTGAGAAGGGGACTTTAGGCTTGCACTCCGTCCGTCCATACGTCTGTCTTTCAGTCTAGCTAGCAAGTCGGTTTTGTCTCACTTTTGTGGTCAATCTGGCAGATATTCCTTTGCTTTTTGCTACATTGCTTTACCATTACAGGTTACAGATCAAGTTCAAATTTTGTTCCGGTGCGTATATTTTTTGTCGAGTTTTGGCCCGTAGACTTAGAAAATGTACGCAAATGCTCAGTTTTCCGCACACTTTTGTAATGCTCGTAGAAATTATGCATGAAGTTTGCGTTCGATTCTCGCCAGAAGATTTTTCTGCGGGTAGAGGACTATGTATTGCCATGTAATACTCCCAGAATGCTTGTTGTATCTCATGTAGTAATGGAGAATTTAGTTGAAATTGAAAAAGAAAAATCACAGTTTGTTGTCTTCAGTATATATAATCTGATAATATCGAACATTGATAACATTTAATATTCATTATTACAAAGTGTTTTATTATAATTATAAATGAACACTGATGTTGCATGATTAATTCTTTATCAATTATGTAGACATAACAGAAGAAATTCTATCTTTTGGAATAATTCATAATCTAGACTAATGTATTAAATTTTCATATGCGATATGTACATACATAGACCAATATTCTATATAGACCTGTAAAGAGTTAAAAACTTCAGGAACGAGAAATTGAAAAATCTATGAATAATTAACCGTTTTTTGGTTTCTAAATAGCTCATTAAAAAGTAAAAAGTACAAAGTCACTGCTAATGGACCCCTCGGGGATGTTTTCCAGTGATTACACGTCTGAGACTTTAAAAATCATCGGTGATGGTAGAGAAATGCTTTTCTCCTGAGAAAATATGTTGCTTTATAGGAATATTTTAAGACTCAAGGCCAGATTCCCTTAATGCTTTAAAAGTTCAATGATGCACGTGGAGTCGTTGGTGATTATCCCATTTGCTAGGGGAATCTGTTTAACATGATTAATGCAAAGTAGCGAACATTTGATTTTAATTATGTGTTTTGAATGCACGTGTCCATTGGGTCTATAGTGTAGTGTCCATTGGGTCTATAGTGTAGAAACACGTTAACCTTGCCGAAAAATAGACGACAAACACTGCGCATGATTAAAAATAGTAACACAAGGCCATTGAAGAAAAGGTTGACTAGTGTTCTGAATCTCACCTTGATAAAACGATCCCAGGGGTCTTAAAGGTATATATGCCGTATCAAACAGTATTTTTTCGATGTTGGAAACCAGGCCCCATCATCATAAACTGAGAATAGATTGCGTCAATTGTTCAACTTGATCTAATCTATATATAATATCCATCTGACTAATGAAATGCTTTCTTTGGTTTGTTAAATGGGATATGAAGGTAGCTAACATAGCGGGGGAGATACACACCTCGCGTTGTTTACAGCCTAATTACAGGGAAATGCACACCTCGCGTTGTTTACAGCCTAATTACAGGGAAATGCACACCTCGCGTTGTTTACAGTCTAATTACAGGGAAATGCACACCTCGCGTTGTTTACAGCCTAATTACAGGGAAATGCACACCTCGCGTTGTTTACAGCCTAATTACAGGGAAATGCACACCTCGCGTTGTTTACAGTCTAATTACAGGGAAATGCACACCTCGCGTTGTTTACAGCCTAATTACAGGGAAATGCACACCTCGCGTTGTTTACAGCCTAATTACAGGGAAATGCACACCTCGCGTTGTTTACAGCCTAATTACAGGGAAATGCACACCTCGCGTTGTTTACAGCCTAATTACAGGGAAATGCACACCTCGCGTTGTTTACAGTCTAATTACAGGGAAATGCACACCTCGCGTTGTTTACAGCCTAATTACAGGGAAATGCACACCTCGCGTTGTTTACAGTCTAATTACAGGGAAATGCACACCTCGCGTTGTTTACAGCCTAATTACAGGGAAATGCACACCTCGCGTTGTTTACAGCCTAATTACAGGGAAATGCACACCTCGCGTTGTTTACAGCCTAATTACAGGTATTGCAGATGTTTTCTGCAATATTTTCGGCCTTATCTTCCGTTTAACAAACAAAGACTTTTCATTATTTATATTTTTCTGTATTTTTATAAAACAAAATACAAATATTTTCGAGTAAAATACAGATCTTATAGACCTGTAAGTTATCTAAACGGAACAGCTGAAATTCCACTGACCGTGACTAGTCTCCACCTTTGGTAATGAGTTCCATGTTTGAACGATGGTAAATGGAAATACATGTATTCCAAGAAGGACAAAGTATAAACTCATAAAACACATTATATAACATACATGTAGGTAAGCGTTATCTATTATTCTAAATTCAAATAAAAGGTAAAAAAATAAAATAAACCAGAAAACATATTTTAACAATGCCGCGAAATACATCACTGAGTTCGTGGAATGTCTATATTTACACGCGAACAGACGACACTAAAAACCAAATCTAACAAGATTGACACAAATTGTGTCTTCATAGTTGCAAATAACATGCAACGGATTTCAATGGAAACGAGAGATGTTTGTAAAACACATATGCTATCCATGGTACAAAATTGAAAAGGGTTAGACACACACATCATTTAATTGATAGTAGTATCATCAATTCAAAATATTGAGCAGACAATACATGTATCTTCCTATGTCAAGAGTGGATTGACCATCTGACCTAAAAATCAATAGGGATCATCTACTCCTTATGCTGTACCAGTGTACCAAGTTTGGTGTCAATCAAGCAAATAATTCTTAAAATATAGGAGACAATATATTACTATGTCCAGTTCAACCACTGACCTTTGACAATGTGACCTCAAAATCAATAGGGGTCATCTTCTCCTGAAGATGTACCAGTGTAATAAGTTTGATGTCTGTCAAGCAAAAGGTTATCATGATATTGAGTGGACAGTATATTACTATGTCCAGTTTGACCTTTGACCATGTGATCTCAAAATCAATAGGGGTAATCTTTTCCTTAAGATATACCAGTGTACTAAGTTTGATGCCTGTCAAGCAAAGTGTTCAAGATATTGAGCTGACTGTATATTCCAATGTCCAGTTTGACACTTGACCTTTGATCATGTGACCTCAAATCAATAGAGGTCATCTTCTCCTAAAGATGTACCAGTGTACCAAGTTTGATGTCTGTCAAGCAAAGGGTTCTCAAGATATTGAACGGACAGTATATTCCTATGTCCAGGTTGACCTTTGACCATGTGACCTCAAAATCAATAGAGGTCATTTTCTTCTTAAGATATACCAGTGTACCAAGTTTGATGTCTGTCAAGCAAAGGGTTTTCTACACATTGAGTGGTCAGTATAGTCCTATATCCAGTTTGACCCTTGACCTTTAAATCAATAGGGGTCATCTATTCTTTAGGATGTAAAAGTGTACCAAGTTTGATGTCCGTTAAGCAAAGGGTTCTCAAGATTTTGAACGGACAGTATATTCCTATGTCCAGTTTGACCTTTGACGATGTGACCTCAAAATCAATAGGGGTCATTTTCTTCTAAAGATGTACCAAGTTTGATGTCTGTCAAGCAAAGGGTTCTCAAGATATTGAGCGGACAGTATATTCCTATTTCCAGAGTAGATTGACCCTTGACCTTTTGACCTGAAAAACAATATGGGTCCTATTCTACTGATAACCAACCAATATCTGAAATATCATTATCATCAAGTGAATGGTTCTCAAGATATTGAGCGGACAACATGTGGTCTACCGACCGACAGGTGCAAACCAATATGCCCCTCTTCTTTGAAGGGGGATAATTAAGCAGAATACACACAGTGAATGTTAATGTAAGTTGATAAACTTCACGATGAGATACATAAAGAGATGGTGTTGAATAGTTTAGAGAAAACAAAGGGCATATTTTCTCTAATCTATTAAAAACTATCGAATCATTTATCTTACTTTAACAAAATTCCCCCATGGAGCCTTAAAGATGTGCTGACCCATTCATATCCCCAACTGTGTGGAAACAATAACATCCAGCCCATTCAAATACCCAACAGTGCCACTATACAAAAGCCTAACCGAACACTCCTTTCATTCATGGGCTAGTGAGCTTGCGAAACACGTCATTTCATTCCTTGGCAGACATGGATTCAGACGAAAAAATATTATTGGCCGAAAGCAAACGTATTGATAGAAAGATCCAGAGTTCAGGGGAAGATACAAACGTGGAAGCAGAAAGGATAAAAGACAGTGATTTATTTTTGGATAATCTGATGATGATGATTTGGTAACACAAACTGATGGGATTCTTATGGAGTCCCAGTAGGACAGTATTACATACGTAATTGTGATGTTAAAAGAGAGGGGAAAAGAATATTGGCGTTTCGCAGAATCTATTTCTGGTATTGAACGCAAATGATTATTCAAATTAAGAATTGTCAGAAAAATCTAAATGAGATGTTAATTTATTCAATTCCTTATGCGGTTTAAGGCTAGGAGAGAAAGTGTGATGTGTGTCATTCTTAATTTATCAAAGTTCAAAAAGGAGATGTTTCTGTAGAAATTCCGTCTAGTTTAAATTCTGATGGAATCTATTTAGAACGTGTCCACAATTCGGAGTTGTTATATTTTGGTGTTTTGGGGATTAATTTTTCTACGAGTCGTCTTATTTAAATTAAATTCATTTAACATCAATTACAGTGTATATGTGTAAAACATGTACAGGTGGATATTTGGATATTCAACTGATCGTCAATTGGATATTAAGATATCCCAACTGGAAACAGTTGGATATTGGTATATCTAACTGCTACTGATTGAATAGTTGAAATAAACATCAACTAATGACGTCACTGAAGTTTTTTTTTTAATGATTCAAGACGTCAATAAAGTATTCGTACGCTTTAAATAAGTCAATGGCATATACAAAATTTCAGTTCTGAGGGGCATGGACATTTTCAAATTTTATTTGTTCATTTTTATTGTTTACAATGCTTAACTAAAGCATTTCTAATGGTCAACTAAAATTTGAATATCAGTTGTTGAGTTGCAAGTGAGATACAGCACTCACAATTCATTGTTATGTAAACAAGGCTCGTGTTATGTTGGGTTTTTTTTTGTTTTGTTTTTTTACATATAGATTGCTTAAGAGGAAATAGCATGTTTAAAATAAAATGAGATGTGCTAAACGCTAGAAACTAATTAATTGTGTTCAGAATTAACTTGTAACTTGAAATAATCTGCTTTAAACCAACTTTTTCTAGTATATTAACCTATATAAACAAAAAAATATGGCACGAGCCTTGCTTACATAACAAAATATTGTGAGCTCTGTATCTCCCATGTACCTTGACAATTGACATTCAAATTTTTACTGACCAATAGAAATACCTTAGTTAAGCATTCTAAACATTAAAAATGGGAAAATGATATTTGAAAATTTTCAGCTCAAATCGTGTTCATGCCCCTTTAAGTCTAATCCAAGTTTATGGACACGAAGGCAGACCAAAATTTTGTCAGCATTATAAACTATGTAAGCTATTACTATTTGACAATGTCGACAAATTAATGCTTGGTATCATCGAAGTACTTATCTATTCAATGCAATGGGAAAATCGGTGATTTTCTAATGCATATTCATGAGAAATTGACGTTTATAATAAAAGTACTCAAGCACGCGGCAAAAGTATCACTAGAAAGATCGCGGGGGGGATGATTTTATGTTCAATACGAAATTTAACTCCCTTTCACACGTCAATCACTCAAAGTGGCGCTCCTTACTTCATCCCCTGTCTCACTATCTTTTATCATTGGAAGTGTCCCACTAACAGCCTGCAGTCAGTCCACGTTTTCGCGTCACAATAATTGCTTACTTTCTAAATTCAACTTGCAACGTCACGTGATCATACATATTTTGAAATGGAGCGTTTATTATCCGACTCTGAGAATGAATAAATAAGAAAGAAGCTTGATGACATTTTAATTCGATCGAGTTGCGTGTAAATTGTATAATTTGTCTAACGTGTATAACTTACATAACTTAATTTCGAAAACACATACTTATATTTCTATAATAATATCCGATTAATACGGCATACGAGGGCTGTTCGATATGTAATGTACCACAGCGCGATAACGCTTTGCACGATTTCGTGGATGTAATACTCTTGAATAGCTCTATTCAATACCTTTCCAACGGTATTAATGTAACCGGGTGTAATAATAACACAAACTCCGGTGTTGTGGGTTGTATCTTTATTGTGGCGATGTAACTAAAAATTATTGTTGCATGACCCTGAAATACAAAGTTATGAATACAAGAACAATAACTCTGCATAAGAATTTTACAATCAAGGTCCTTATCAAAATATTAAAAGACAGGTTAAAATACATAGAAATTATAAATTACAATAATTTCTTGAATCAATAATCTTTCCTTAAGATTAGCATGAATAAGCTTATCATAAAAAAGAGTTTATGATATACACAAACTGAATAAATTCTAAATAATAGATAATTCATGCTAAATTTTTAAAGTACATGAATTGAACAAAAAGAAAACTGACTATAAATTCTTCAACAATTTGCATGTGTAATACTGAATTTATAGTAAAACTTACAACATTTCTACAATTAACCTTACCTTCCACGAGGTGCAAAGGTCGGTGCAAATATAACGCAATCCTCCTACTTTATAGTATGTGTTGCTGTTCTAAATATAATAAAATAGGTATTTACTGTAGAGTTATTGCATGAATGAATAATTACTCTTAAGAATTTATAAAGTGTAATACATTCATTCTCTTCTTTAAAAGTTAAAGAAATCAATTTGAATCTTATTTAGTTATATATTAATATGTTATATATCAATTATTTACAGCATTCGTGCAAACTTGCAAAGATCATTCACTCCTCATATTGTCTATCATTCAAACATTCACTCAGACAAGACAAAGTAGTGAAAATAAAGAAATAGTGCATCCTAAGTTTAATACTAACCTGCTCAAATAGAATAAATCTCCATCCAGTAAATCAATCAACTAGTAAGGAATAAACTACTATATAAAACTTTTAACCAACAACCCTTCTGTGCCACTTAAGCATGAAAACAAGAATACCTGTCCTCAAAAGAAATTTCCGTCCTAAAAACCATGTGACCAGACTAGAGTGATCTATAAATAGTAACAATTACCCTAAAGAAAAACCTGTTCTGCATGGTAAGCAGTAAAATTTAATAAGTAATGAAATAACAAGACAAACACAAGTCATAGTTATAATAATGATTTCAATTAGATAAAACTTTATTCTCATATCAAATTTCAAAACTCTGTAAAGAAATTGAATTAAAGCAATTTATTTTCAATAAATGAATCCCTGAAATAAAGTATTAAAACATGTAAAATTTCACTCTATTACATAAACACGAGCCTTCAGCTCCATATAGTTTTAAACTTATAGTAATTTCAACAGAGCCAGTCGTTGACCACTGTTGTAAAAATGGTTGGGAAACGGATTGAGAATATTGAAGAAATTAGAACTAATATAAAAGTTCACACAAAACTCGGTCATTCGGTAATGCAGATTTTTACTAAATTGGGGAAAGTTTATGGGTCTGATAAGGTACTTTATAAGACAGTTCGTAGGTGGAGAAAGAAATTTCTGACTGGCACAGAGTCCGTCAAAGATGCAGCAAAATCTGGCCGACCTGTGACTGTAATAGGCAAGGCAAATGTCTCAAAAGTCAGGGAAATAATTGAAAGTGATGGCAGATACACGATTCGTGATATTTCCAAAGCTGTTGGCATATCGCTATCGCCAGTGCATTTCATTTTGAAGCATATTTTGAAAGTACGAAATATTTCTGCCAGATGGATACCGCATATATTGACAGATGACCAAAAACGGGTACGAGTACAAACCGCTAAGCAGTTGCTCAAAATGTTTCCCAAATTCAATCAAAGACAATTTGCAAACATTGTTACTGGTGACGAAACATGGGTTCACTATTTCGAACCAGTAAGAAAAATTGGAAACAAAACATGGCTACCTAAACACGGCATCAGGCCTGTAGTTGCCAAAAGAACCATAAACACAAAGAAGGTTCTTTATTGCATATTCTTCTCATGTGATGGTATAGCCGTACAAATTCCGGTGCCGAAGGGCAAAAGTGTTACAGGTCGGTATTACCGAGATGTTATACTAAAAAAGCTCAAGAAATATTATCATAAACGACGCCCTGTGTCAGGATTTAAGCATGTTCGTCTACTTCATGATAATGCTCCATCACATACATCTGAGCTTGCGAAGCAATTTTTGAAGTCTTGGAAGGTTACCGTCTTGCCGCACCCACCATACTCTCCAGATTTAGCCCCATGCGACTTTTTCCTTTTTCCAAAACTTAAAAAGTTCTTATCTGGTCGTCGTTACAAGTCCCGACAAGCCCTTGGCTCAGCCATCAGTCAGTGCCTCACAGGTCTAACTAAATCAGCGTACCGTGACGCATTTCAGAAATGGATTCAGAGGATTGAAATTATGTATTTCAAACCGCGGAGAATACTTTGAAGGGATGTAATGTTCATTTCACTATTTGAGTAGAATGCTTTTGAGATATCGTACAATACACATTACATATCAAACAGCCCTCGTAGATATAGCTTTACGCAAATTGTTCTCAACAAATTCTCACCCCTTGTACACTAACATTTACCCAAACGGCGTGATTTGACCAAACTGAGATCTAGGCTTTCCATGGGTGTTTGTACTCCCGGGTATGCTTAGGCAGCATCCAGGTCATTTATTATATAAATTACACATCCTTTGAAAATGTTATTTGTACATGTAGATAACCACAGCCATTTTAAATCGACAATGAATATTTTGAACATTTGCTTTAAAACATATGCGTCTTTAGCGTGACGTCATGACAAAACCATCAATTACAAATAGATCAGAACCCATTATAAAAATCAAAACTATCAACACTACTCCCGTGTTAGATATATCTCCAAATAAATATCTAGGTGGGAAACATCCCGAGATTATATAAACTGAGCTGCAAGAGTTGTACTCCTGCAGGATAGTTTGGCTTTTACTCATGTAAAACACTTCTCAATATTTGCGCTTTACACTGATATTCTAACGATTGCTGTGAATTGATTTTCACTTAGCACACGATTTTAATAGCACTTTCATGAATATACTGTACACTGTTTTGTTTTTATTTAGTTTTCGAGTTTGCATTAAATGAATACTAAATCAAATATCTGCAGGATAGTGTTGAACTTCTGCATTTTTATTGTCAGTATATATCGATTACAATACTACTTGTGTTTCCTTATTTCTCTCCAAAGCAAATTGTCGAAGTATACAGCCATTCTGGAGTCGATTTTGTTTCAGCCATGGCAGACATATTCAAATACAGATTGTTCCGAAAAGTATTTACACCTTTACTTGACTGCATGTACTAGAGGAACAATTACACCAAGTATGTGGAACTGATCGCGGTAGCTCAGTGGTAGAGCGTTCGCTGCGTAATCGGGAGGTCGGGAGTTCGAGCCCCGCTCGTTCCATGGCGGCGTCAAACATAAGAAGTAAACACAGGTAGTAATTGCTCCTTCTCCAAACACTCGGCATTTAGAAGTGAGAACCACGGGTCTTTTGGATATGACCTTAAAAACGGAGGTCTCCTGTCGCGGAAAGCGTTGACACATTCAAGATCCATCACTGCTACAAGCCATACGTAAGCGCTAAGCATATATGTAGGTCTAAATTTGTGGTACTTCACCTACAACTGGTGACGTCTCAATATGAGTGAAACATCCCCCACGGGACGTAAAACAAACAAACATCAGTATGGGTCTTTTCTGGAGATTAAAATACAAAGTCAATTGATAACAGGAGAAAAACAGTCGTCTTCGGCCAGGTGAGCTAAAATCCGAAAGGTTATCACAATGAGCAATAAGAGAGGCAGTCCAATCATTAACGTTTAAGTAAGGGACGATTTCATTGGACCTGTTCATTGTTTGGAGTTTTACGTCGACGAGTATTTGAGATTTTTTAAAATATATATTTGCATGTAAATGTATGCTAGTCGCTCAGCACCATTTAGTAGTGAGAGTACGTACCACGCCAACGCCTAGCTAGGGCATAGTCTTAAAGATCCGCGACATTTTTAATGCCGAGCACCCGAAGAAGGAACAATCGCTACCTCTGTTAGAGACTCACGACCTGGAATCGAACCTTGACCTCACGTGAAAAGAGAGCTCTATCTACTGAACTACATGAAAAGAGTGCTCTATCGACTGAACTACGGCGGCGGCGATTTCCTTTGACGTTAGAAACACATGCGAGTAATATGACTAACAATCCAAACAATATTCTCATCGTGTAGACGATTAATTGTGCGTCGGATTAGACAGGATATCAGATTGAAAAGACATGGAAAACTATAGTAAGGGGTCGGACGTCACAGTGAAACGGAAAACACGGGTGTCGAATTAGACATGGTGTAGCTATGTAGCGAAATGAATGTCCATGGTTACAGCTAATGAAATTGCAGCAGAACATCCAGACGTATGATTTCAATATAATTTATATTTATAGTCATGAATTATCACATGAACCTCCGTACTACTATATCTTATACATCCAAAGAAATATCATCAGATGGTCCTCCGAAGTTCAAAATTCCCTGATCTGAAACCTGCTGAAGAACATGACAGTGTGGAGTTCTATTTAGAACACACAATTATTTATCATTTATGCATATAATTATCGGTGTTACAGAACAGTTTCCCAGTTTAATGTCCTCTACTATAATTAATTATACGATGCATTTCATACCTCAAAGAAGAGAAAATTGCCTCTTTTGATAAAGTATTCCCTTCATTTTTTCCTGATAAAAAATACTTCTTTGATTCGTTATTTCTAGGCATCAATAAAAGTCTTTTACAAACATTTTAATAGATATAAATGTCTAATTATAAACTTTAAATTATAAAAGACCTCTGCTAGATGAGGAAAGGGCTTATCTCCATCATTCCATGTTACATGTCACTATTTTACTGTCAGCCTCTCGTCATGCATAAAACGGAGGCTTTAGTCAAATTCTAAAGATCACCAGCGCCTTTATCGAGAAACAACAATGATCCGCAAAAGTTGATTACAGACAACGTAATTAGTATAAATATATAATGATTTTTCATATACCAGGCAGCTGCTTTTTATTCTGATTGATTTGTTGTCATTTATACTTAATACATGACCTAGTTTATCTTTTAAACGGAGTTGGTTTTATTTGTGGGTAGCAGACAAACATAAAACAAATTTATGACAATTAATTGTTTATGTGGTTGCTTTGTGTTGGGGCTAATTTTAGCCTTCACGTACATGCCATGACTGCACATGCTCATTTTATTCTTTGTTTGAGTATATTGTATTTCAAGTCAGTAAGCCACCACCCACCCCTCCTCCTGCGCTGGATTTTTATTTCCATACCAGGGGCCAGTTTCATAAAACTATCTTACGACTAAGATCTGCAAAATTTGTCATAAGATCCATCATAGCTGTTTCACAAAACTGTCATATCTTAAGATTGTTAGAAATCTTAAGGCATCCAGATACTTGACTTAAGTCTGTACTGAACTAGGTTGTGCTTAAACATAGGTAGCTTATCCGGAGGGAACGTGGTTTCAGGGACAGAAACAATCTATTATACTATATGGAGGATGTGAACATCATTGATAAGCTTCGTATACCGCGATATTAGCGCGTATTCAAGCTTAAGTCTAAGAATACGCCGATTTATCTCGGGGATAATTCATTGTTTGATTAAAGGCGCTTTCCGGAATATTTAGCGCCTAGCATATTTAGCTCTAAATAATCCCTGCAGCATATAAATAACCTCAGTGGCGTCATATCCTCCTTTCTATTCTAGCAGCCGATCAAATCGGTAGGTTGTATATTTGAGACATCTTAAAGTTTAAAAAAAGTTTTTAAAAATCTTATTACTTCATCCAATATTTAGATTGTTTTCAAGCTTATAACATTTTATACAATTATAAAATAAGTCCGCTACGTTGTCAGATGGTTAATCATTGCTTTTGATTGAACACGATACATGTGCTGAATTTCTTTACAATTAATTTTTGAATCCATACATGTTAATCACCTCGTGTGCATCAATTGACCTGTAAGTCATTCAAGTTCACTTTGACGATATAATCATCTTGCTTACATTATTCACAATCGGTCGTTAACTGAAATTCATTTAGATATTCAATTTTACACGCAATTATACCATGCCGAAAACCAAGGGCAAGACAAGGTCACACAAGCTGGTCATTGACGGGCAAGCAACACCAAAGCGGAGGGTAGCCAAACAGCCTACAGCTACGCCTCAACGACAACATAACCCCACAACGCAAAACCAGAGCATTGTCCCAACAACATACAACCAGTCCCTACCAGCTAAACCCACATTAGTTTTGCCTGAAGCCTCCATAGACAATGTCGCCAGGCCTACGCAAGTGAACAATCAGGCTGAAGCTACAGCAGGTAATTCAATCATGACACCATTAAATGTAACCTTTAATTCATTTGGGGCTTACATGCCAGTGTCAGTTGGGTCAACCCAGTTTTCTTTGGGTTACTATGTAGATGCCAATACCAGGGGGAAAATTATATCAGGAAAATTTATCAATCTAGGCACGTTACTAGTTAGAGACTTGAACCAAACTCAAATTTCATCCACTCTAGCTATTGATCCCAGTAGTATAAACCCTCCCGATGGGTGGGTCAACTGAGTGCACTTTTGATGCAAATGAGGTCAAGCAAGGGTGTCTGTTGATTGGTCAAGCGGTGTTGGGGTGAACGGAGTGCACTAGGACGGGGTCAACCCCAGCAGGGGTTGTAGAGCGGGTGAATAGACTGGCCTATGGCCCTAATTTTAGCATGCTTTCGCTTTGAGTTCCTGGAAAAGCTATTTTTCTGAAAATCCAGTGAAATCCTGTGTATTTCTATGTATTCCTGTGTATTTCTATGTATTAAATCTAAATGAATAACACAAGGTTTTAAGTTGACATGTTTATTAAAGAACAATTTAATTAATTTAGAGTGTTATTGACGTTGTGAAAAAACCTGCTTTTCTATGACGTCATAATAAGTATATAAACGCAATACACAATTCGCGTTATCACTTTCGATATCATGTCAGACAAGTTACCTACTGGACTTCCACGGAGTTATATTGAACAGCGATTGAGATTTTTGAATGATCAGCTGAACAGACAACGGCAGCGTGAATTACAACTCCGCAGAGAGAATCAACGGCGATTACAGTATTTACAGCGGGGAGGGGGGAAAAAGAAACTCATTTCGGATTATTACAAAATTCAACTGGAACGAGGACGTCAATCACGGAAATTTAAAGTCAAGGAAAATGTCTACAATGTTGCCTTCAAACCTATTCCAGAGAAAGAAAATACAACCTTCATTCGTCGCCTCTTCCGGGATATGTTAAAAAATGTGAAACGGGAAATGCAGTGCAATCCCAATGATTATCTACGTTTAAATATTCGGCACCCGTCTCTGGATTCAGCTATTTGGTACGAATTTACGCAGTCCAATCAGCTCAACGAGGACAAAATTCTGAACAAAATAGAATCCGTGCAGCAATCTAAAAAGGAATTCCTAATCACCGACGGGGCAGTGCAGATGGATTTTTTCCATGTCAAATATCCACAAGGCAGCGGGTGCACTAAGAAAAAACATCTACACGTGGATAAGGAGAAATTCAAAAACTCCAAGAGAGCGATCGTTCGCATTCAAAATCCTGAGGATTCTCTCTGCTTGTCCCGGGCTATTGTGGTAGCACGTCTACACAGCCAGAAATCAAACGACCCGGCATGGGAAACGAAATGGTTACGCATGAGAAAAGGGGATACACAATCGCTCGACCAGAAACGAGAAGCGAAAGCCTTGATGGAACAAGGTGGGTGTGTTATGAACCAGCCGTGTGGGCCACGTGAATGGGAGCAATTACAGCACGCGCTCACCCCGCAGTATCGATTGAAAATATTTCAATTCAAAACGAATACAACTCGTTTACGACTGGAACCTATTTACAAAGGACCGGGGCACGGGACTTGTTTGAATATCCTGCTGGATAACGAGCATTACGATGCCATTGTGTCTATGCCGGGAGTGACGGAAAACAGATACTATTGCGATTATTGCGATGTTGGTTACAGTCACATTGAAGAACATAGGACCGTCTGTCCTCATCGATGCTCATTTTGTTTAGCCGATACCCCCTGTACCCCGGACGGGACTCAGACGAATTGCCCTCATTGTAAGGGATTTTTCAGAAATGCAGCTTGTTACCAGAACCATTTAAAACCCTACAGCAGTAATACAACGACCACGGTCTGCAGTTTAATGGGGCGGTGTAACCAGTGTCAGAAATGGATGTCCAAGAAATTATTAAAACGCCACGCGTGTGGGGGTCAAACCGAATGCCGCATCTGTCACAAAGTCGTCACCATGCCTCATCACTGCTTTGTACAGACGAAACCCAAACCTAAGAAAGAAAAAGAAGAAGAAGAGGAGTTGAAAATATACATTTATTACGATTTCGAATGCAGTCAGGAAAACGGTATTCACATCCCCAATTTATGCGTGGCAGAACGTGTGTGTCAACATTGCGACAGTGTGGATATCGACAAGCCCTGTTCTCATTGTGAAGGATTCGGATCACAACGCCGCTTCCTATTTCAAGGACCCGACACGTTAAAACAGTTTATGGAATGGCTCTTACAGAGCGAGACCGATGAGCAAGGCCATGTGGAACTCAAACACGATGAAGCCACCATCATTGCCCACAATTTCAAAGGATACGATGGGCAATTTATTTTGAATTACCTGGTGCACACGGCGTGTATCAAACCCACCGTCATCCTGAACGGCAGTAAAATCTTATCCATGCAAGTCTTGGGGTTGAGATTCATCGATTCTTACAACTTTTTACCCTTTGCTCTTGCCAAGATGCCCTCTGCTTTCGGATTAACGGAATTGAAAAAAGGCTATTTCCCGCACTTTTTCAACACGACAGAGAACCAGCAGTATGTGGGTCCTTACCCGGCCGCTCATTTCTACAATCCTGACGATATGTCCACCGCCAATCGTGAAGCCTTCTATACTTGGTACCATCAACAAGAGGGGAAAGTCTTTGATTTCCAGAAAGAATTCTTAGCTTACTGCATCTCGGACGTGGATATTTTACGCCGCTGTTGTGCCCATTTCAAGTCCACCCTGTTTGATCTGGTGGAAGTAGACCCCTTTCAAGAATCCATCACGTTTGCCAGCACGGCTAATTTAGCCTACCGACGAGGATTCATGGTTGAAAATACCATCGCCATCATTCCCAATATGGGCTACCGACCAGCACGACGATATTCAGCTAAAGCTTGTCGATGGCTCGCCTGGTTAGAACATCAACATCACTGCATACGACATGCTAGAAATGAGGGCGAAGTCACGCTTGGACCCTATACAGTAGATGGGTATGATGAGGAATCCCGTATCGTGTACGAATTCTATGGCTGTTACTGGCACGGCTGTCCCACCTGTTACCCGAATCTGTTGACTGACATGCATCCTCATCGTGTTCAGCATACGTATCAAGACCTCTACCTGGACACCTTAAAACGAGCCAGTGCTTTAGAAGACCAAGGCTATACAGTCGTGAGCATATGGGAACACGAGTTTGATCGTCAGACCCAGACCAATGCCGACTTACAGGAATTTTTACAAGGAGTCGATATACAAGATCCTTTGAATCCCCGTGACGCTTTGTACGGAGGCCGGACCAATGCTACACGATTGTATTGTGAGGAGGGTGACATGCGATACGTGGATGTCTGTTCCCTGTACCCGTACGTGTTGAAATACAAACCATTTCCCGTCCAACATCCCCAAGTCATCACCAACCATTTCACCGATGTCAGAGACTATTTCGGGCTCATTCGTTGTCGTGTCCTCCCACCCCGAGAGCTGTATCACCCCGTATTACCTTACAAGACCGGGGGCAAATTACTCTTTCCCTTATGTCGCACCTGTGCGGAACAGCGTAACTTAGGACCCGACGAGCGGTGCCAGCACACCGATTCTGAACGCAGTCTCACTGGCACCTGGGTGACCACCGAACTTCACAAAGCATTAGATCTGGGCTATCGTCTCGACCGCATTTACGAAGTTTGGCATTTTGAGAAATCCAGTGACCACTTATTTCGATCGTATATCAACACCTTTTTGAAAATTAAACAAGAAGCTTCCGGATTCCCCGAGGATTGTCAAACAGCCCAACAGCAGCAACATTACATTGAGGAAATTCAGCAACGAGAAGGCATTGCCATGAACCCGGCCGACATCCAGAAAAATCCGGTCCGAAGAACCATTGCCAAACTCTTTTTAAATTGCTTGTGGGGAAAATTTGCTCAACGATTACAATTACCCAAATCCCTGTATCTCACGGAAGAAGAAGAATTACAACAGAAATTACAAGATGCCACTTTAGAAGTCAAAGGCATCGAACTCTTAGAAAATCGTGAACGCCCCGAATGTGATATGATGCTGATCAATTATCAGGAGAAAGAAGAATTTTTAGAAGACTGCCCCTTTGGAAACGTGGTGCTGGCGTGTTTTACAACAGCTCATGCTCGTTTACATTTGTACGAGACGTTACAGCCTTTGGGAGAGCGTGTCTTATACTTTGACACGGATAGTATCATCTATCAGCACGACGAGACCCAGTTCAACCCGACCATTATCAACAGTTTAGGCGGCTGGACCGATGAATTGGGTGGAGATCGTATCATCAAGTACATGTCGGGCGGGCCCAAAAATTATGCATACGAGACCCAGAATGGAAAATCTGTCTGCAAAGTCAAAGGATTGACACTCAATTATCGTGCCTCTAGAGTCGTGTCTCTCGATACGTTGGAAAAAATGTTGAAAGGAGAAGAAGAAGAAGTCCATGTCCGCTATCCGCACTTTATTCAACGAACCCGCCAACATGATGTGCGAACCATTCCTCTGGTGAAGAAATACCGCATGGTGTATGATAAACGTCAACGTATTCATGACTATGACACGCTGCCTTACGGGTATTAAAAAAGGACATGCTAGAGAAAACCATCAGTCGGCAAAATGACGGACTACGAATCACTACATAACCCGGGTACACCACGTTATGCTCTACTGTCAGATCGAGTAGCGTCGTTTGAAAATGCTCCCGAACACTTGCAGAACCTATTACCTACCATTGCAGAAGCGGGATACTTTTACAAAGGGTACGGGGATAACACGTGCTGTTTTTATTGCAACTTTGGACTTCACCATTGGGGAGGTGTCGACAATCCTTGGATACAACATGCTTATTGGTATCCTCACTGTCCTTACCTGAAGTGTAATAAGGGTAAACAATGGGTACGACAAGCCTTCAATGCCTATGCCCGCGCTAAAGACAGTGGTTGCGATTGGGAAGGCTTACCCTTAGACGCGGCAGGGAATCCAATGTGTACCCAGAAATGTCACATTTGTTTAGAACGAGACTTGAGAATTGCTTTTTTACCTTGTGGTCATTTATGTACTTGTGCTATATGTGCTACGGGACTGAAACAATGTCCTATTTGTAGACATGGTGTTGAGCAAGCTGTACGTATTTTTATTTGTTAATAAATAGATATGATTTTCCTGAACTTGTGTCATTTATCAAGATGTATACCTACGAGACACTTGAGCCTTTTCAGTTGAAACATGAATTTACCATGGTGGTGGCCGGACCCTCTAAATCGGGTAAAACAGAATTTGTCAAACAGCTGGTGCAAAATACGCAGTGGATTGCACCGCCTCCCGAAAAGATAGTATGGTGTTATCGCGAATGGCAGGCCGCGTACGAATCCTTACAGGACAAGGTCACTTTTATCCGCAATATACCTCAAGACGATGAGCAGATAGTGGCGGATCTCAGTACGCGTCATCTACTCATTTTTGATGATATGATGGGAGGTAAAGCCATCGAATCGATTGTCGACTGGTTTACGCGCAAAGCGCATCATCGAAATACCAGTGTCATTTATATCACACAAAATCTGTTTGATCGAGCAGTACAACATCGTACCATCAGTCTGAATGCTCACTATCTTGTGCTGTTTAAAAATCCTCGAGATAAATCTCAGATTGGGGTGTTAAGTCGGCAATTACAAATGCCGCATTTACTTCCAGCCTATGAGGACGCCACCCGTGTACCTCACGGGTATTTACTAGTGGACTTGAGTCCTCAGACGTCGGACGATTTAAGATTAAGAAGTCAACTCTTTACCAACTTGGCTGTGCACATGCCCCCGAGAGTATAAATAATGTCACATCATGGGGAGGTGTATCATTCGAAAGACAGTCTTCACCATGGGTAGACCTTCCGCGAAGAGTAAATTAGTCAAAACGTTACGCCGTTTACAACGGGAACGGGATCCCGTTCAACGGAGTCATCTCATTGAATTAGGACGTAGAGCCTTACTCAACTGGTTTGCGATGGGCGCTCGAAATTTATTGCGAGGCGTCTTACCAGGCAATAAAATCACTCAGCGGTTCATTCAATCCCATCGGCAAGACTTGAGTGTCATTGCCGATAAGAAGACCAATGAAGAAGAGCGTAAAAAAGCCATTTTGAAACGAGGAGGCGCCGGATTCTTGGGAGGGACCATTATCCGTCATTTATTCAAATGGGAAACAGGCCGTAAGCCCCATGGGGGACAACCCAAGAAAACCAAGAAACCACGGGCTAAGAAAGCTAAAAAATCGCCTCAGAGAATTCCTAAACTCATTATTCGCTTACCTAAGAAGACACCTAAGAAGTCCCCTAAGAAGTCCCCTAAGAAGACACCTCTCAGGATGAAGAATCCGTTTCCCAATTGGGCTCCAAAGAAAACCCCTCTCATGGTGAAGATGCCGTTTCCCAAGGCCACTCCCCCCAAGGCCACTAGAACGTTAGCCAATCTGAAAGCCGGATTAGCTCAAAAGAAAATGGAACGATCCATGCATGGGCCTATAGGAAGTTCCAGAACCAGTGATACTGCTCTACCGAGTTTTGCTCATACCTTTGGAAGCATGAAATTTCAACCCTTAACCGCCTCAACACCGGTTCAGGTGCAAAAGAAATATAAATGTAAATTTTGCCCTCTGGTCTTCAATGCGAGAGAGAACCGCAATCGTCACGAAGAGACCGTCCATCACAAACGTTTTGATCCTAAACATCCGAGTGCCATTGTCCTGGACTAGGTATAAAAAGGAGGGGGAAGGGGCCCCACCCTTCATTACCATGGCTCATACGAAGAAGTGTGAATGTCGATTACGACCTCATTTACCGCTCTTGCAGACGTTAGCGGCTCCGCACTATTCCAGCAAATTAAAGACAGAGGTGTTGAAACATTGTTCCAATGACTGCATTTTAAAGATTTGTGAGATTGTGTACAATCTATTAAAAGGGGTGATTCCTCTCACCCCTACTCAGAAGCGACAACTGGGTCGAAAGAAACACATCTTAAGACGCTTAGTCCACCCTCAACCCGTGAAAAAACGACGAGGTATACTCATTCACCAAAAAGGATTGGGTTCGTTTGTGTGTGGCAAGATTTGTAAGAAATCATGAGTCGAAAAATGGTGTTGGTACCGGAAGCGATGCTCAACGAATTAAAAGGCAAATTACCTAAACCTCCCGAATTTACCTCGACTATTGGTTTACGCAGTGATTTGGACGAGATTGAACATCGAGATGATTTAACCGAGAAAGAAAAAGTGGGGTTGTACGGGCATCAACTTCATCGCTATCGTCAATATTTACAACAAGCTCGACATTCCACCCCAGCCACTCGGCCCTCCCCAACCAGTGCAGCCAGTGCCGCCTCACCACCCTCAGCTGCCGCAGCACCCGATGACTTGGAGGAACAGATTATCAAAAGCGTCAATAAACCGGGTCAAAAGAAAGCAGGTTTATTACTCGATCATCTCAAGAAATCCAAAGTGGTGACTTGGAATAAAGAAGGAGAAATCAGCTATAGAGGACGCAGGGTTCCCGATTCCAATATCGTGGATTTAATCACCGAGTCCCAGAGACAAAAACCTTTGAAACATCGTGAACCGCCTGCAGGGTTACAGCAATTTGCTCAAGCGTTAAAAGAAACGAATGCCCCTAAAGGATATTTGACCAATCGGGATGTTATAAAAGCCATGGACAAGCCCGGAAAAATCAGTACTCCTAAACCTATAGAAGAAGAAGAAGATGAGAGCGGATTTCAAGAAATCTCGGGTTTTGACCAATCTTTCTATGAAACTCCCAGACGAATGATGACCCCTAAAAATATCCGGGAGGCTGGTAAAAAGACATCACGTGAAATTGGAAAATGGTTAAATCTGCCATGAAACCAGAACAGATCTTACAGCGACTGTATTACGATCCCAAGACAGGTTATGGGGGAGTCCAGGCGTTGTATCGTCAAGTGCGTCAGTTAGGACACAAGATTACCCTGTCTCAAATTCGAGAATGGGTGAAAGCTCAAGATACCTATACCTTGCATAAACCGATACGGAGGAAATTCAAGCGACGACAAACACGCGTGACGGATATGGATGAACAATGGCAATTAGATTTAGCCGATGTCTCCAGCTTGAAACAAGACAATAATGGGTATACGTTTTTATTATGTGCCATTGACGTGCTGTCTAAATATGCCTGGGTCGTGCCTTTAAAACAGAAAACGGGGAAAGAAATGATACGAGGCTTACGACGGATTTTTCGAGAGGGACGTCGCCCCGTGCGCATTCAGTCCGATCAAGGAAAATAATTTACCAATAAAGAATTTCGTCAAGCCTTCAAATCCATTCATTTCTTTACGACCCGTAATGCCGAAACCAAAGCCAGTATTGTGGAACGTTTTCAACGCACGCTGAAAGCACGCATGTGGCGGTATTTTACACGTCATAAAACACGACGGTATGTCGATGTCTTGGCCGATCTGGTGTATGGTTACAATCATACCTATCATCGCAGTATCCGGCGAGCTCCTGCTCAAGTCAATGCCAAGAATGTCTTGACCGTATGGAAAACCTTGTATGGAAAACAGAGTGCCGATACCACGAGTCGCTTGCAAGTGGGAGATCGTGTACGCATTAGTAAAGCCAAACGTACGTTTGAAAAAGGATATTTACCGAATTGGACCAAAGAACTGTTTACCATCTCTAGAAAAGTGCCAGGACGCAACGTCTATCGCATTCAAGATGATCACGGGGAAGAATTAGAAGGAACCTTTTACGAGAAGGAATTACAACAAGTGATTAAAGACGATGATGTCTACGAAGTGGAGGAGATCTTAGGGTATAAAAAGCGGCGTGTGGGAAAAAAAGTCATTTCAGAAGTCAAAGTGCGTTGGAAAGGATATCCACCCAGTTTTGATTCATGGATTCCGCAAGCGGATCTCATTCGACCATGACCACCCAGTGGACTTTCTTGGGTGAAAAAGTCCCTCGAGCAGAAATTGTGTATTTTGCACAATTATTCCTGTGTTTAACCATCATTATCACCTCGGTCGTCATGTTAGCCTTAGGCGATCCCAATCGCGATTTTTGGATGGTGACCTTAAGTTCTCTCGTAGGCTACGTCATGCCTAGTCCACAAATGACGTTAGCGAGCCCGAGTATAAAACAGGAGTCCCCTTCACCTGAGAGATCAGTTCACCATGGTTAAGCCACAGTACGCCTGGAAACAAGAGGGGAAGAAAAGTACCTGGTTCTGGGATAAGCAAATGTGTTTGATGCATTGTAAACAACACAAAGTGTTAGATCAACCGGTGTACTTGTACAAACGGATACTGATACCTCACGGATGGTCAGCCTTTATCATGAAGACCAAGTATCAAGAGTTTCGCTGGAAAGTCAAAGCCTTCTGGGGATTGATGGGACGACAAGACGAATCCGATTGGACCTTAAATGCTAGTCCTTGGTTTGACCATTCCGAGGACTGTCTCCGACATTTTAAAGACATGATCAATGAAGGTTATGATGTGGCCGATTGCTGGGGAACCCGACACTATCTGGTGATGCGACGACGCTTAGTCCCGAGACGAACACTAGAGTTGGAAGACTCGGAAACGTTGATGTGGGGTGGTGGTGGTCGCGATCAAGAAGAATGACATGTAAAATTGTGTATTAACATTATGTTGTATGTTCAATAAAATATGAAAATGTTCATTGTGTTATGAGTATAAATAGAGAAGGAAACAGAGACAGGGGCTCATTTAAGACATCATGGCTGGAGGAGAAGGGTTTTACATGACTCTGTTGAGTGATGGGTCGATGGAATCGTTTCCGACGAATACGACGGCTCAATTTAAAACGTTATTGCCACACACCATGGACTTAACGGATGGAGAATGGGAAGTCGGATTGACCGAAATGATGTACTCGGCCAACTTACAAAACGTATCGGATAGCGAGGCTTATGTGGACGTTCTCATTCCAGATCCGTATACGCAATATGTCCAAGATCCCAACACTTATAAATGGGAAAGATTTAAGACAGAGAATATGGGCAAAGTCACGATGGCCGGGTGTGAGGTGGTGGTCCCCTGGGATCTGACGCCATGGTCCCATCTCTTTGCGGGAGGGGATAGTTTATTTCCCTTCGATATCATTCGCATTCACTTCCGACCCGGAGCTTATACACAACCTTTGGCGTTAATCAATGAAATCAACGCAGCCTTAAGGAGAACCCTGTGGAAAGTATGGAGGGAGTTAGGGAATCCTAACGACGAGGGGAACAACCAGCTCTTAGTGTATCACCCCGAGTACGATCGTGTCGAGTATCAGTTTAATGGGAAAGCACTGAGATCCACCCCCATGTGCATTCGTTTCCCTACGCCCTTAGCGTACAAGCTAGGTCTGGATAGTGACAAAATGATCCTGGGCGATGAAACCATGACGAAATGGATCAACGTGAATTACTTGGGGAACACGACCATGGATGTCTACGACAATCTGAAAGCCATGTATGTGTATTGTGACATTGTGGATCCTCAAGTGGTGGGCACCAACAAATTGAAATTATTGAGAGTCGTCCCCTGTACGGGTCAATACGACGATCGACAACAAGCCCGTTGGGAACCGATTCGAGCCGAATATTTGAAACTGAGTAAGAAATATTTCGATACCATTGAGGTACACATCATGAATTCTTTAGGGCGCCCTATGGGCTTTTTAAATGGGCGCTCCTTAGTCAAACTTCATTTCCGCAAAGTGTATTGAAAGATGAAGTACCATCGAGGAGTCAGACGCCAGAAAGGACACGGAATCTGGTTTCTCATTCCATGGATTGCCAATGCCATTGTGGGTCAAGCGGGTCAAGGAAAGAAGAGAAAGAGACGGCGTAAAAAGTATAAAAAGCGGGTGTAACCCCTAACGAAGTTCATTTACATCAAGATGCACTACCATAAAGGTTTAATACGGCAGCAGGGTCACGGGCTTGGAGCCCTGCTGGGAATAGCCAGCAAAGTGGCGGGTCCCCTGATCAGTGGATTATTAGGTGGAGCCCCCGCACAACAGCAACAACAACAGCGTCCTGTCTATCAAGAGAGATATTATGATTACGACCGCCCTTATCGCCCTTATCGCTCTTATCAGAGGAGACGACGTAGAAGCCAGCCAACAGAAGAATATGATCCAGAATCTGAAAAGCAGAAGGGAAAAGGATTTTTCACCGATTTACTCAAATCGGGGGCTAAAAGTGCCTTAAAGGCTGCTGCTAAAACAGGGATGGATGTGTTAGATAATAAACGATCCCTCAAAGACGCTCTCAAGACACACGGTGCCCAAGCCCTGAAAGAGACAGCCGGGTATGCCCGTAGGCGAAGATCTCGAAAAGCCCCATCCAAACGAGGAAGAAAAGCACGCACAGGAATACTCAGGAAGCCTGGAACCACGACCCTCAAAAGAAAACAGGTGGGAAAACAGGTGGGAATACAGGAAGGAAAAGGCTTTGTTAAAAGAAAACAACGTATCTTAGCTCGGGGAGGGCCTCATAAGAGACCTAGGAAGCAACCTAGGAAGCGATCTAGGAAGGGAGGTAGGAAGCTCGTGAAAAGGGGTAAGCCAAAACGCTCTCTGGATATTTTCGACTGAGAACCCTATAAAAAGGGAGTGAGAAGGATCCCAGAACACATTTGATCCCAGTTCACGCTGAGTAACACATCGTTCCAATATGATGCACCGAGAATCTTGCGCTTGTGGCACCAGCAGTTTAGAACTGTTTAAAGTGCCCCCGACCAACGTCACTTTAGAAGATTCGAAATGGATGGAATATTACCCCATTTCCAGTACCCTCAACTCGGATACGGCTCCGATTGAATTTGAAATCAAAGGACAAGGAGATGAATATCTGGATTTATCCCAAACGTATCTCCAGATGGTCTGTAAATTCACGAAAGCCAATGGAACGAATCTCGCAGGAGGCAATTCGTCCTCGACCCCCGTGAATAACATTCTCCATTCCTTGTTCAGTGAAATCGATGTCAGTCTCAATGGAAAAGTCATTACCCCGGGAACGGATACTTATCCCTACAAAGCGTATCTGGAGAAATTGCTGTCTTATGCACCCAAGACTCTGGAAACCCAGATGAGAGCCTGTAGCTTGTGGGAAAAAGATACGGCAGGACATATGGATGAGGTCAAATTAGAAGCTCTGGCTCAAACTCCTATCGAATTTGCAGTAGTGAATAACAAAGTCAACATCGCGGCCGTCATCCCGACTCCCGAGTATCCGGATGATTCCAAGAATGTAGGGTTGAGAAAACGTCACGAGAAGATTACAGACAGTAAGGAGATCGTGTTGATGGATCGATTACATCTGGATTTGTTTGAGCAAGAGAAATGTCTCCCTAATGGCGTGGATGTCCGTCTCCGATTCAATCGCGCTCGACCCCAGTTCTACATGATGACCGCTGCCGGGAGTAGTGGGAAAGTGGTCATTCAAAGT
This sequence comes from Ostrea edulis, assembly GCF_947568905.1. NCBI lineage: Eukaryota > Metazoa > Mollusca > Bivalvia > Ostreida > Ostreidae > Ostrea > Ostrea edulis. The sequence continues at coordinate 11,829,963 of NC_079167.1, read as the reverse complement.
ATGATCTTGTGGGTGAGGAAAGTCAAACCTGTGCCGAGTATCATTAATCTCATCAATCAGCAACTGAGTACTCAAACGGCGAAATATCCATTGAGACGAGTGGAAGTGAAAACCTTCACCATTCCTAGTGGCACCCAATCTAAAATCACCGATCATCTGTTTCAAGGACAGATGCCTAAACTGATCGTGTTGGGGTTTGTGGACAATGCGGCTTTTAATGGGGATAATACCCGAAACCCCTTTCATTTCCAAAATGAGAGAGTCAAGAAATTAGAAATCAGTATCAATGGAGAAATGATGGAAACCCGACCTTTGGAACCTAATTTCACCGACGATCAGTACCTGAGATCGTATTTGAGTCTGTACAAAGGCTTGGGAAAATTAGGCCAGGACTGGGCTCCGGACATTACCCTAGAAGAGTATAAAAACGGTTACACCCTCTGGTGTGTGGATTTCACGAAAGATCAAGAAGCCCAGACGGATAAATTTCATCTCATACAGACGGGGAACTTGAGAGTGGAAGTGCAATTTGCCGCCAACGTGGCCAGGACCTTAAACTGTGTGGTGTATGCCGTGTTCGACAATCTGCTAGAAATCAACAAACAACGAGAAGTCAGCATCGATTACTAAGAGAGAGAGATGGATACTCAGCAATTGAGAGATGTTTTACAACGAGATTTAGGACCGGCGTTTGCCGGTGTGTATCCTCGAGATGTCATACCTGAGCTGTTACCTCATCACAAAGCCATCGTGGTGAATACAGACCCTCACGATCGCCCTGGAGCGCATTGGGTCTGTTTGTATTTGAGTAGCCCTACCGTCGAATATTTTGATTCTTACGGATTACCTCCCACCCATAAAGACATCCAAGACTTTATTCAACGCCACGGAGAGACTTGGATTCATAATACCCATTGTTATCAAGATTTGAATACGGATGTCTGTGGACAATACTGTGTGTATTTTTTACATCAACGCCATCGCCATAGAAGCACCGTACGAGAATGGTTACTTCCCTGGAAAGGCACGGCCTTACAACGCGATCGTTTTGTGGCGGATTGGTTTAAAGAGACCTTCCGAAAACCGAGAACCCATCAAGGACAAACTTGTCAATGTCAAAGACTGAATATATTGTAAACTATGTTATTGTTATTGTTCATAGTTGGAGTTTAATAAAACGTTGGAAATTTTTTTTTTTTTTTTTTTCTTGTCATTGTAATCAACCATGTCTTTTCAAAAAGAATGGGTAGCCCTGAAAAGGGCTGTTTTTCTTTCTCTCTCTGTTCTTTTCTCTTCTTCTTCTCTCTTCTCTCTTCTCCTTCTCCTTCTCTTCTTTTCTTCTCTGTCCCCCTCTCACTGTCTGTTCTTCTTCTTCTTCTTTCTTCTTTTCTTTTTCTGCTCCTCCGGGGGTTGCTCGTGGTCAAACACAAACACAGGCAACCACCCGTGTTTAAAAAACATTCTCCCCGGAGGCCGCTGTACCACTTCTAACTCTGCGTCCCAGTTTTCCTCAGGCGGGGGCAGATCCTGGCTCATGGGCGGTGGGGGAAGAGCCTCCCGTGAGGCCGGCGGGGTAATCTCTTGCTCCCAATCCTCCTCCCATTTGATAGAATAATCATTCACCGTAGGGTCTGGTCCTACTCTACGGCTCATGGTTCTGGTTCCTTTAAAAAATCGGAATGCCCGATTTTGACGTTGCGCTCGGTTTAAAAAGGCGAGAGCGCGGACGTCCTCGAAAACATCCCCTTACCTCAGATGGCTGACGTCATGTTGATGACTCATCAAAAAACACTATATACATAGGTCACTTGTTACCATTTTTCTCAATCATGTCGTTTGAACGGTACGCGGATGATGAGAAAGATGTACTAGTGTGTGGGTATTGCCGAGGACCTTGGAGCACTTGTGGGTGTTTTCATTATAAAAAAGAAAACATCCTGGCCAAACATAAGTGGATAGAGAGATTGGCAGAGCTGAATTATTATCCCTTTGTCTATAAATATTGTGGTCACACTAGAGAACCCTGGCTAGAGTGTAAGTGCCCGCAGCATTGTACCATCACCCCTGAAGAAGAAATAGCACATAAGGACTGTACCTGTGAGATCTGTCAGGAGTTTAGAGAGCGCTGGACTCAGAGAAAGTTTGATCCCCGGCTGTTTCAACATTGTCCTTACAGTCAAGAACCCCGGTCAACGTGTACCTGTGAGACCTGTCAACCAGCATGTCGGTGACGGATCTACGAGGAGATGTATTATCTCTACCTTGGGTGGATGCTATTGTACAACAATGTAACTGTTTAACGGTGAAACCTCATGGAATAAGTCAACGTATTGCCGACCGATTTCCTTGGGCTAATCTGTATGCGACCCGACAACCTTTAGGACGGAGAAATTTAGCTATAGCAGGGGATCGAGGAATACCGGGTACTGTGTGTATTATGCCTCATTCTACTCATCCTGATGTGATCTGTTTGTTAGCGCAATGGGATTACGGGAGAGGCACTCAACGCTTACCCCTGTATGCCGATACCCCCGAACAACGTGAACTTTGGTTTCAACAATGTTTACAGGAATTAGGCACTTTGTCTTACCAGACTTTAGCGTTTCCTTATCGTATTGGATGTGGATTAGCCGGAGGCAATTGGACTCATTATAGACAATGGATTTGTGACTTTGCTTATCGGTATCATAAACATGTGTACATTGTCAAGAAAATGTAACTTTATTATAGCTTTATTCTAGCTCTTACTTGTGTTAATAAAAACTTTTTTTAAAACAAACTTGTGTGTTTCTTGATTTTTTGCCATAAAAAGTGTCTTTTCAAAAAAGTTGGTGGCCCTGAAAAGGGCCGTTTGGTCCTAAGGACCGACTTTTCATTCCCTGCTTCCGGTAAACCGGCATAACGGGCACCGTCCCCGGGTGTGTCGCCGCTCCTCTATCCGCTCCACGCACGAGCAGCAAGCTGGGCGCTGCCCACATCCCCTGCACGTGATTCCAGAGTGTACCCTGTCTTGCCAGCAGACAGGGCACTTAAACCAGATGGGAACCGCCCTATCTGCCCAGCCAGGGACAGTCATAGGGTGGTTCCTCGGGGGATGAGTTGCCACCGGTGCGTGGGTTGGCCTCGGTGGTGGAGTCCTCCCTGCAAACCGGATGGTAGGTGGTGGGGGTCTTGCAGGGGCTGCCGGTCTCGGTGGTGATGACGTGGCTGCCACCAGCAGCGACGGACTCTGGGCTGGACTGGGAGGTGGTGCGGGGGACGGTGACCGCGGTGAATACTCCACCGGTGACGCTGATGAGTCGCTCATCGGCACCGGGCTGTATTCCTCCGGTGCCGATGGGATCGCTGGTGGTGGTGTTGTAGCCGTCGCCGGGGAGTAAGGTGGTGGTGGTGAGGGTGGCTGTGGGGCCCGTCGGCGCGGTCTCGTGGCCGTGGAGATTCGAGCGGTGCGGCGCCGGGGTGCCCTCCCTTCATACTCGGACCGCACCCGGCAGATGATCTCACGGACCCCACTCTGGTCGAAAGGGGAGAAGGTGCTCAGGTCGTTCTCAGAACGCACGACCCAATTCTCCCCTACCCGTTCCTCAGCCACCACTACCAGCCGGTACCGGAATCCAAGCAAGGTCTGGAAATTGTAGAGCGGGTCTCTTCTTGTAGCCATTCTTCTTTCTTCTTTCTTCTATAACTTAAAAAGCTGTGCTGTATCACCAGTGAAGCAAACTGGCGAGTGCGCCGGTATATATCAGGAAAGCGCGGACCTCCTCGAAAACACCCCTCGCTTCGGAGACGAAGCCAAGATGGCGGCCGTCAAAATGGCGGATTTGTGCTTTCGAGTAGAGAGTTTTTTCTCATTGTCTTTTTCTAGACATTCGATTTCTGTGCATGGTAGATTTAATCTGATAGATTCTGAGACGGCGAATGCGTTAAACTTATTTTTATTTTGCTACGTCGCATAGTTTTCAAAGAAACAGTGGTTAAAGAGGTCGAGTCGAGGTTCAATGTTTCTTCACCGCCTCTTTAAAAATGTATTTCTCGACCATGTACATCCCTAAAAACATCTCATAAGGTCTATTCGATAGAAAACACCTTATTTGATTCGATTTTCACTCTACCTTTAGGATTTTCTGGATTCCTCAACAAATAAACCCTTCTCTGAGAGACTCAACCAAACACAGCTTTCGTGTAAACAATTTTATTCATGTCACATATTTCAAATACATAACTCCCACACACAACACCAATGCACATGTCTTTTTAAAATAGGGTCCAACATTTTTTCCATTTCTCGAATCCTGCGTTGAAATCGATAGCGATCAGCGGCTACAGTCATCCAGATACTTGTCCGGTCTTCTTCGGGTAACAGATACACTTCATTATGGTCCAGATTAAAAGTCACACGTTTAACTTGACGTACATCTCTCGAAGACATCGTAGTCTGATTTTCTCGATTTCTGCTCTGTCTGTGGGTCGCATTCGTTTCAATTCCTGGCCCATTAAATGAATCAATACTAAGGCTTGCGGGTTGACCCGGTTCTCGATCAAATACTGACAGAGACATGGATAGTCCTTTAAGCTGATGGGAAATAATTCTTCTCGCATATAGTGTAACACAAATTCAAACTGCCCAGAATGAATGTCTGTGAGATAATCCAATACATAAGTTATCGCTTTCTCTGTGATGTGGTCACTGCTGGCCATCCTCCGGGAATAAATGAAATGAATTAAGTTCTTCACACTTTATGTATACTTCTCGAAGCCAGTCCTTGGTGATACTTTCAATCTCGGCGGTTTTTTCAGGCATGCGTTTCTTGAATTCCTCCCCCGCGACATAAATTAACATCAATCCCGCATCGTTATAGAGCTTGATGTACACATGGTTCCGTAGATCTGTATATTCGTCCAGAGTCATTGGAAACACCCCCGCTATCAGATAATTTTTAACAGCTTGAAACACCGTATCGTCTTGCATTTTCTCCACCCATTCTAATGCATGGTTATGCGCTTTTTCTGCGATGTTGTCACTGCTGGCCATCCTCCAGGAATAAAGGAAAAGAAAACGGTTAGGTTTTTTTATACACCTTTTCCAACCAGTGATCGGTAATCGCTACAATCGCCCCAGTCTTCTCAGGTTCCCGTCGTCTAAATTCTTGGTCCATGGTATAAATCATGATCAATCCAGACTCTCTGTTCAGGTTGTCGGCTATATGCTTGCAAACGCTGGAATATTCATATAAGGTCATAGGAAATTCCCAAAAGATCAACAACTTCATGGCGAATTTATATCTCAACGGCTGTTTTTCTTTCCAGTCCTTGATACACTGTAATGCAGCGCTACGAGCGTTGTTCACCGATTCTTTGTAGTCCTCGAAATGCTGTAATACAGCGGTAAGAACGTTGTTGGTCAATTCAGCCATGATGATCAAAATGAAAAAATTCTAAAACGTTCCTGTTTTATAACAGGGCAGCCATTCCTTTCATACGAATCAGTTCCACGAATCCTTTTTGTAGACAATCGCGTAAGATCCGATCAATGTCACTCATCTGGTCTGGAAGATTCTGTTTCAATTCCTCAGCATACAAATAAATCATGAGTAAACGTCCCGTATTGGTATTCTCCGCTAATGAATCAGCAATCCGTTGAAAACTATGTACATTTCTGACCTCCGGTGACATCTGTTGTACAAATTGACGAGCATTTTGAATGACAGGGTCATGTAAGGCCACGTTCATACATTGTAGTACATAGCTATATCCATTTATTCTCGTAGTAGCACTGCCGCCCATAGTAAATAACGAACGTTCAGAAAACACCTGTATTTATAGGTAAAGGTTATGCATCACGTGATCAAACACCTGCAACACGTGATCAAACACCTGTACGTCAGGTGATTTTTCTACAGTCATTCTTGTCTGACCTTCAGTCATGGATACACGGAGAATTTTAAGAGCGAGACGCCGCCGCCAAGGAATACAACCAGTAGAGAATTTAACCATAGTAGAAGATTATGTAGACGAGATGGAGATCTGGGACAATTTAGTACAGAGATGTCGCCATCGATTACGCTGGGGCCGATCTAAAAATTGGTGTTTTGACTATGTATTGCGGTCACATGAAACAGTGGAGGATATTTGCCTACGATTAAGTGACATGTACCTGAAAAATTCCCCCCTCATACAGTACATGATTTACCAGTTTTACACGTTATTGAACGGCACTCAAAAAGTATCGGGATTTATTCGACTGGAGAAACCACGTCACCGAAGAAGTGTATGGGTATTGTTTTGGGATGCACACTGGATGTGGGAAACCGTCGAAGAGATACGTTTCCCCGGGAGAAGAGCTCGACAATTAGTACAACACATTATATCCGAAGATCATGACTTACACGTGTATATAGAAGAACCTGCGTATGAAGCCGGCCATTTTTAAAAATAAAAACTTCATGCACAGCCCTTTTTAGGGCTACTTTAAACACCAATATAAGTTCCATTCCACTAAAGTCAATGTGTACCAATGTGCACTAGCACGCGCTGGTCGCGAGAAACCGGCTTTTCAAGTTCAATTAGGGCACTAGCACGCGCTGGTCGCGCGATGTTCTAGCTGAAACCGGTTTTTCCAGAAAAAGATGATGCAACCACGTGCTCCCCACGTGACCCCCACGAGACAGAATAGTCTAGACATTTTGCTGGCTATAAAAGCGGAGCCCCAGTGTCAGTCCTCATTCGATCTTCAATCACCTTCCAGAAGACATGGCTCAGAAACAACTAGAATTTGTGGACAAAGCTCAGAAGAAAATAGATCAGCTGGTACAGAAGCAGATGGGACCACAGAAAGACTACATTGAACTGAAGAAAGCTAAGACTGACGATCAGAAGACTGAACTGGGGAAGACCTCGAACTTGTTGCTCACGACTCCAGACTACGTTGCTCAAAGAAGAAGAGAAGAGAAGAAGATGGCCCAGACCTCGAACCAGACCACGAGCTTCAATCTCACGCCTTCAGACCACGTTGCTCGACAAGAGAAGATGGCCCAGACCTCGGATTACCTCCCTAGCCAGAATCCGACAGACCCGGGATTAGGCTTCTATTTTCCCGATTCACAGGACGCTACGGGACTGGAACTGGGCCTCTACAACGCTCAGAATGACCCTCCGACCATGAACAAAGAAGACTTTGCGATCATTACCACGACACTAGACGGGATCGTTAACCGCATTAATGTGCTGAGTAATGAGATTGGAAATCATACCACAATCCTACTGAAGAAGCTGGAAGAGCTGACTTCTAAAAAACCTAGGAAGGAATACACTCCAGATTACACTGCTAACCCGTGCTACACGTGTGGAGAAACAGGACATTGGTCGCCGAATTGCCCACAGAAAACAGATTATCCGCAGACCAGTAAGAAATCGAGGTCAGCAGATTCTCAACAGACCAGCAAGAAAACCAAACAAAAGGATCCTTGCTACAAATGCGGAAAAATAGGACACTGGATTAGTGAGTGTCCAGAAGAACAACTGGAAATAGATGCGATGATTGGGTCCGTACCTGGCTCAAAATCCCCTGTGAAGAGAGAATACACACCGTTAGAGATGTGGAATCCAACCGCACCTACTGAAGAACGACCAAAAAAGAAGAAGAAACTCAGCAGAAAGTAATGGACTGTGCTTGAACTGTTATGCTTATTGAACTGTTTTGTATGCTTATTGAACTGTTTTTATGCTTATTGAACTGTTTTGCATTGTTCTATGCTTGCACCATTGTTCTTTAATAAACATGTCAACTTAAAACCTTGTGTTATTCATTTAGATTTAATACACAGGAATACACAGGATTTCACTGGATTTTATACCGATTTTCAGAAAAATAGCAGGAACTCAAAGCGAAAGCATGCTAAAATTAGGGCCATAGCCCAGTCTATTCACCGGGTCCTACAACCCCTGCTGGGGTTGACCCCGTCCTAGTGCACTCCGTTCACCCCAACACCGCTTGACCAATCAAAATACACCCTTGCTTGACCTCATTTGCATAAAAAGTGCACTCAGTTGACCCACCCATCGGGAGGGTTTATACTACTGATCCCAGTGGCCAACTGGTAGCCCAACCTAAACCACAACAAAAAATCCATAACATAGACAAGTGGACAGATGCCTTCATTATTTTTAATGAGTATTTATTCAGCTGCACATCCCAAAAAAGTTCAGCAGCTGTTAAAATACATGTATGACATTAGGCTAGGTGCACAACGGTCACAGGGCTGGGTCAACTATGATGAGCAAGTTCGTCTTAGGGCATCAATTAATCCAATGCAAGATTGGGGTGTAGTTGACACGGAATTATGGATGTTCTACATGACACCCACTACACACCCATCCCCCCTGCCCAAGGGTGGAAAATGTTACGAATTTACAAAGGGTCATGCTTGAGACCTATATTGCCCTTATGCACACAGATGCATTAAATGTAACAGCATGCATCCAATCAACATGTGCACGGCAAACTCCTCAGGACAAGGGTCTAAGTCTTTTCGTCCTGCAGCACCCAAATCAGGTCAGTTACAACAATTCAACACTGATATCCCAGGACAGCACATTATACATAATATGCAAAAACAACCAACAAATGTGGTCTCTGGGGAAAACTCCAGTTATCACTAAGTCAGTTCTACAGTATGTTCAGGACTACCCAGACAGACTAGCTGTTAAAAGTTTGGGGTTAGGTTTCAAACAGGCTTTTAAATTATTATATACAGGGCCCAGAGCTCCTATTTTTTCCAATAATTTGGTGTCGGCAAATCAGTACAGCCATATTTTACAGGCCAAGATACACAAAGAGGTAACTGGGGCCGCATGATGGGGCCTTTTTTAGATCCACCTATCCCTAACCTTCATGTATCTCCAATGGGTGTGGTGTCAAAAGGGGATGGCGGTTGGCGAATGATAACTCACTTATCTTACCCACCGCTCTCTAGTATTAACACCTACATAGACCCAGGAGACACAACAGTTAGGTATACCTCTTTTGATACAGTTATAAATACCATAAGTAAATTAGGGAGGGGGGGCTATTAGCTAAAGCAGACACTGAAAGTGCATTTAGGTTCATACCAATTTACCCAGGGGACTTTGAACTATTAGGACTTTACTTTAAGGGGGCTTATTACATAGACAAAATGTTACCCTTTGGCTGCTCTATTTCGTGTTAAATTTTTGAAACTTTCTCAACATTTTTGGAATGGTTGGTTAGAAAACAATCGGGTTTAGAAACGGTACATCACTATTTGGACGACTTCATTTTTGCAGGAAGGGTAGATACTAGTCATTGTCTAACATTATTTAACACGTTCCACAGTTTGTGCGCAAAAATGGGCATTCCCTTAAAATCCCGACAAAGAGCAGGGGCCCACTACATGTCTAGTGTTTTTAGGTTTCGAAATTGACACGGTGAAAATGCAAATTAGGATTCCAGCTGAAAAAGTTAGAGTTAGAGAAATTTGTAATATTTTGGAACACCATATTCAAAAACGAACCATTACGATAACATCCATGCAGAGTATTGTTGGTAAACTCAATTTTTTCGCAAAAGCAATTCCTGGGAGTAGGGCATTCAACAGGCGCTTTTACATTGCTATGCTTGGCAACTACCAACCCCACCACCACGTCAACCTTACTAAACCTATGAAACTAGACATGCAGATCTGGCTTCAATTCCTTACCAACTTTAATGGGGTTATATATTTCCAGACACTGAATGGAGTTCTCAGGAAACCCTTCAGTTTTTCACTGATAGCTCAGGGGCCGCATCATTAGGATGTGGGGCGTACTTTGGGGGACAGTGGACACACCTTCAGTGGTCTATAAGTTGGGCAGGTACTCCAATTGTCCGCGACATCACATTTTTGGAATTAGTACCTATTGTTTTGGCCTTCGCAATCTGGGCTCACGCACTACAAAACAAGAAAATCATCTTGCATATTGATAACTTGGCTTTGGTTCACATTATTGATAAACAATCTTCATCATCTCATCATGTAATGTCCCTCATTAGGCCACTTATGCTTGTAACTTTAACAAACAATATACAGTTTAAGGCACAACATATTCCGGTTAAACATAATGCTATAGCTGATGCAATATCTCGTCAGCAGTGGTGCAGATTCAGAGACCTAGCGCCTACAGCCGACCAACACCCCCAGGCAATTCCAGCATCCTTCCACAATGCACTCTCACAGATGAAATAAACCGCCTGTTTAGATCATCATTAGCATGTAACACAGCCCAAGCATATTCAGTGGGCCTACAAGCCTTTGATCAGTTTAGATTACTACAGCAATTGAGTATAGTATGGCCACCACCATTTGAGCAGATACTCCTGTTTTTAGCTCACTTGTCAATTCGAGGGTACAAACAATCCACTGCACGAGCCTATACGTCTGCTATTGCATTTCAATGCAAAGTGTTGGGATGTAGTGATCCCACGAAACATTTTCTGATAGGTAAACTTTTGGAGGGTATGAAAAACATCAAACCAGGAAGCAGCCCTATGCCTTCCCATTACTTTAGAAATCTTAAATCAAATGGTTCCCAAGTTGCATTTGGTATGTCATACCTCATACCAGACAAGTTTATTTGGAGCTGCTTTTTACCTTGGCTTATCACGCCTTATTAAGGGTTGGGGAACTCGCCCTCTCAAAAGGGAATTCATCTAATAAAATTATTCAAATACAGCACATTTCCGTCCAGGATTCAGCAATTAATTTGTCTATCAAGTATTATGTGGGTTAGGTACCACCCTATCTATTAAAGCCACTAGACAAGTCTCCTGTCCTGTCATGGCGATGACCAAATATTTACAAGTACGTTCAAATGTCACAAGTCCCCTGTTTTGTCATTATTCCGGCAAAACATTGACTCGTTATCAATTCTCCTCAGTGTTGTCTAAAATCCTCAATGTACTAGGCTTTGATAGTAAACTGTATAAATCACATTCTTTCCGAATTGGCGCAGCTACAATGATGGCTCAACAGGGGCACTCCGAGCAAGCTATACAGGCCTCTGGTCGCTGGACATCTAATGCTTTTAAATGTTACATTCGAACGGCTAAATAAATTAGCTGCCCTTTATATTTGAGCAACCTCCTTAATTTTGCATGTGGGTGACACAGCAACTTCTAGGGTGTCAATATTGGTTTTATTCGCTCCATTACTAACACCAATCAAGTGGTTTCAGATCCAGTTAATGTGTGGATAGTGGGGTCTTCTATCATCAAGCGAGCAACAGTTGCTGCTACTTGCAGGACAGGAGGCCTGAGCCACACGATCCCAAATGTAAATATTTGGTGGCAAGGGTACAGTGGTATGAGACTTTTAGATCTTGTTCCGAAATTGAAATACCTGAAAAAATTGAACCTAGGTAATACACCTAAAATTGTCATCATTCATTGTGAGGTTAACAATATAGATGTCATGCACATAAAGCGCCTGTTATATGTCATTAGACACATTTTATCAGAGTGTAAGGATTTGTTTCCTGATTCGAAGCTTGTTTGGTCTTGCACCCTCCCAAGGAGGTCATGGAGATATTCCACTAATATTAGATCAATGAATAAAGCTAGGGCCCGGTTAGATCGAGTGGCAATTAGATCAGTGGTAGCACTGGGAGGGGCATTCATCAAACACTCCCAATTCAATGCCAGTTTTACTCAGTTGTTTGACAATGACGGGGTCCACTTATCTCAACTAGGAAATGATTTGTTCTTGAATAATTTGCAGGGGACAATTGAGCACTTAATGGGTGGTCATGGCAATAGGTACCCACTGTATATCGTCTATGCCCGTACTACTATGGCGCTGGTCAGCGGTGACTGTTTGAGGTGGATTTGTGACGCCGTCACCAATATTGGGGTCACTTATTGGTGGCGGATGCACTAGTGTACATGTGGCGTTCTCGTCAAACCCCACCTCAAATGGATCAATTTTGTGATTTAAAACTTATATATTTGCTGTTGCGCAAATAGCACATTTTCACCTATCTTTTAAACATGGATTTTTTGACTTTCAACCAACATGTGTTTTGGACATTTATGGTCATCGGATATTGGCCCATTGAACTGAACATTGAACATTTATATTGATGGGATATTGGCCCATTGGACATTTATATTGATGGGATATTGGCCCATTGATCAATCATATTGCATTTATGTGACATTGTTAATGGGATATTGGCCCATTGTACATTTCCGTTGTGCGTGGCGTTGTGCATTTGAGAACTCGCTTTACCCAGTGCACAATCTAGCCCACTTGGGGTCGCCACTTGTATTGTACATTGTTGGGGGGCGACCCGGCGGCCGCCTCCATATACTTATTGTCCAATTGAATTCACCGCGACCAATTACGCCAAACACAAATATTATTTTCAAGTAAATATGTGTCTTTGTCTTCTATTACATCTGAGATAAGTGATCTTTATGATGAACTCAATATTCGTTTAGAATATCACGCAGCCAACTTTTCTCTACTTTCGCTGTTTAGGCATGTCCACTTTTCTTCCTTTCTCCCCCAGACCGGATAAAATCTGTTGAATTTACAGCATTTTAATTTAAACTAAATGTCTTTTTTTTTCTCCACCTCATCAAACAACAATGTTATTTCAGCGACTGAAAAGTTTGGACAACGTTTCATAGACATCTTAACTCTTTTGACACCGATTTGTCCGAGTACATGCACACGGACTTCGTAGCCGCTGTGTGGTCACAAGTAAACGTATTCGAATACTATTCATTTATTGCATGTAGACAGAAAAGCAATGTCGGGGAATCTATTTCTTCACGTTTTTGTTTTGGCTAGTTTTCGTACTACGAGATTTCATTTCATTCAGTTATTGTCTTTTTCACATAGGAAAGCCTTTGCGCCCAGTATATCTGTATAGTCGAACACACGTACGCGTTTTGTTCAATTAATGCGTCGCTCATTATAAATTTGCTTAAAGCTGTATGACCCGATGTTCATGTATTATTTGTGTACATAATTACGTTAAAGCAGATTAATTACTTTATAAAGTTATTAACTTTCCTTTAATTACATGCTTGAAAACATCTGCATGTAAAAGAAAACAGTGCGAATATTATTTAGAAAGTAAATATAGTGGGTACATATATAAATCATCCCATAATAGACGTCTATGAATAGACCCACGCGCGTCAGGAGAATCCCAACATGATGTATTAACTCAAGCGCAACTGTCTAGTTTTAAGGCTGAAAGAGCGTAAAACAACGAATTACTAAGAGGTATTTGATATTTTTATTTCTATTAAACTTATGGTACGGTACTGTTATAACATCATATACAGATAAGACCACCGATGATCTGAAAGTTTTAACTGGTCACGTGACTGTCACTGTTGTTCGTGTCGTTGGTCATTTTTGGTGCTTTATTTATAAAGGGTATATACGCGCCATTAGAATTACACGTAGTCTACGTACACAAACCAACCAGGTCTGCTACATGTAACGTTACTTCACCTCATAGCCCGTCAATAAACTTTATGATTTTTTAAAAACTTTATTTCAACTTGTAGGAAGGAATTTAGAAATAAATCAAAGCCGTGGTCTTGGCCTTCTCTTGTGGTGACCTGGATTCATCATTTAACCTCTTTAATTCACAACGAAGGGGATTTTTAAAAGACGTAGTAATGCCGTTTAAACGAGACTCAAAGGACTGGCTTAAGCCCTTCTCCTTACAGACAAAATTATCAGATGTTTTTATTCATAAAATTGAGCTAATACTTAGCCCTGTCGTGCGAAATTAAATGGTTTGAGCAATAACGATTTTTTTTTAAAACTGCGAAGTACTTGTAGTTTATGAAGAATGGTTTACTATTAATATCAACAGGAAAACATGGATTTGACGCAGAGCAAATCAGTACACATGCAGCAACATTCTAAAAATCTGTATTGTGACGTTAGTCATTTGGCGTGGAAAAGCAGCTATACATATAAAAACAGTAACGAATGTTGATCAACCAATCTCATTGTGTGTTACAACCAAAATGGAATTGGTTACAATATACATGTAGCTAGTTGTTTGATTCATTGTGTTTACTGATCCGTGACTTTTATTTGTACAAATTGTCTTTCTTCTCATTCTCTCACCAGAGGGCGTGTTACGCAAACTTCACTTACACCTGTCAACGCTTGGAATCACATGACAATCTAATCACATGATATAAACAGCCAATCTCATTTCCTTTCCCTTTAAAAGTTCTGACAACAGGTGATGCATCAGGCTTTTCATAGCCCACTGGCAATTTGCCAAGTATATTTTTACCATTTAGCTGTTTGTCTCTTATTTTACAAGTTTTATCCTATTTTTTACAGCCTTTCTAACTTTTGATTCCATGTTTACATTTTATCTCCACCACGTCAATATATTCATACGCATATTACGAAGTAGTTCCAAATTTAGGATGAGATAACGGGGATTTTAAACAATTCACAGTAAGCATTAATTCAACTGCACCAAAGGCATTTCAGATCCAAAAATTACAAACTTTTACAAGATTTCTGTAAAAATCCGTTGATAGAGGTATAGTGCGAGTAGCGCACGGAACTCGGGTAGAGAATGCTTTCTTCTGTGTTGACTTTTATTAAAGGTCGTTTCATGACTTTTCGTACGCGTGACTTTTACTTGTACAAATTGTCTTTCTTTTGTCTTCACCTTTAATATAGACTCATTTCATGAATTTTCGTGCATGGGATATTTAGCTGTACGATGTGTTTTGTAACACTAATTAACCTACATCCAGCAGGTCGGATGAAAACTTTTCGTGTGCGAAGAGGCAAAAGAGGCACAAAAGCTGGACGCTGGTTCATCCGACATATCCACACAGTGTGTGTTGGGCAGTTTAGATATATTTAACATCAACAACTTGGGATCAATATTGATAACTTGGTTTGTATTTCGTGTGACACACTCAACATCCCCATATCTGCTGTAACAGTTACTGATGAGCCATGTGACGCTCTCCCAATTCCAACATCGATACAACACGGGCAAAGAAAATCGACAAACCAATTTGTCGAAGTGTTTCTAACTTACATAAAATTCACAGTTTACATTCCAAAAGTTAACAAGTCTGGAACTGTCTCATTGCGTACTGTAAATCGTAGATCCACGAGAAATAAATCATTGTCCTTCAACGATTATATACATGTACAGTCAAATAACATCGATATCATGGTGCTAACTAAAACATGGTTAGGACCTGATACAGATAATTATACACAAAGTTGTGTGTGGGGGTGGGGGGGTGGGGGGGGAGTATACTGGAATCGGGTTGTCCCCGTCTGTCCGTCCATCTGTAGACGCAGTGGTTTCCGGGCTCTAAAGTGTTATCCTTTCCACCCACAGTCACCACATCATACATATGGACTACCCATGGGACGAAGATGTTCCCTATCGAATTTGGGGTCAAAAGGTCAAGCACACTGGACATCGATGTAGCAATATGGTTTCCGGTCTCTTAAGCGTTACCCTTTCCACCTACAGTCATCATATCATACATATGGACTACCCATGGGACGAAGATGTTCCCTATCAACTTTGGGGCTCAAAGGTCAAGCGCACTCCTAGAGAAGAGATTACCCAAGGTTTTGTCACGCCCTTTCTTTTCTACATTCAGGAAAGAGGTAATTTATACCTATTAACAACACCCTTTTAGAGATTGGGGTAAGCGTGGGTATTCTTAAGGAGCATTGCTCACAGTACCTCTTGTTCCGTTTTGTCTGAACTTACACCAGATGGGTATGCTGTCATTCACAAACCAAGACTATAATGTAGGGGCAGGGATCTGGCAATTGTCCACACAAAACAGATTCGTGTGCGGTCTGTGAACAAAGATGCCATGTCCACACATCTTGAACATCCAGAGTGTTCTTTTGTGTGAAAAACATTTGTTCGTCTTTGCATCATATATCGCCCACCGCCATCGAGATCGAAAAATCTCCGCAATTCAGTTTTCTATGAAGAATGAACCAAATATCTAGACAGTCTCGTGTTAATTTCTGATGAGTTACATGTATTAATCACAGGTGATCTCAATTTTCATTTTGATGATCCCAGCGACAAGCGATGTCAGAACATTTACAGAGATTTCAAAGGAACGGGGGTTATTGCAACAAGTTTCCAATGCAACACATCTTCATGGACATACTTTAGATGTGTTAATAACCAGAGATGATAGCCCAACTTTGCATGTAGTGCCATTTGTGGCAGATCCTTGTGGTATATGTGACAGCAATGGCAACATTAAATAAACTGAGGACCATCTTGCAATTCATTCTTTGCTGTGTCTCACCAAACCTTTAAAGGAGAGGAAACCCGTAATTTTCCGGAAACTATGTGACATCCACATCAACAAATTTATGAAAAAACGATCTCAACTTTTCAAGTTTCATAAAGGAAGATACATCTCTGGGGAGCTTACTGTGCTATAATGCAGACCTCCAAGCCACCATCGATATTCGTGCACCTAAAAAATCAAAGGAGATCACTTTACGCCCAAACACCCCATGGTTTACGGACGATCTTCATTCTGCCAAGAGACAGTCGGAGGGCTGAACGGATGATGAGACGAACAAAATTGTCTATCCACAAGGGAACATTCAAGGAGAACTGCATTCAGGTTACTAAACTCTTGCTACATTGTAAAACACAGTACTGCAATAGCAAAATTCAGGAATTAGGCAGCGGCTCGAAACAACTATTTAAACTTACAATCTTATGGGAAATACATATGTGTCAGTTTTACCTGTTCATAATAACGAACTCAATCTTGCAATCAAATCTGGTGAATACTCTATTGAAAATTTCCAGAAAATTAGAGACAGTCTACATGTATGTTCTTCGAGCACGTCCCCTTCTATGGAAGTAGTTCTTTGCGCTGACATTAAGTTTGATGGTATTCCTTTGGCAGTGTTTGAGCCAGTGTCGCTTTCTGAGGTGCGTGACATTATCAATGGTGCGCCAACAAAGTTCTGTGAATTAGACCCAACATCCACGAAAGTTTTAAAACAATGTTTGGAGAATGTTTTACCAATCATTACTGAAAATGCTATCAAATCTTACTTGGAATCGAACGTGCCATCGGATTTCAAAAAAGCTATGGTGCGACCATTATTTAAGCGCCAAGGACTTTACAAGGATGAATTAAATTTACAGACCTGTATCAAACTTACCTTTTCTATCTAACAGCAGTGGCAGCTCGACTTGAAAAACATCTGAACGCTCATGAGCTTCACGACCCGGTGCAATCTGCCTACCGTAATTGTCACTCCACAGAAACGGTTCTATTGGTTCACCGTGATATTTCCTCTGCATTGGATGGGGATTCATGTGTTGCACTCGTGATGCTTGATCTTTCAGCCCCATTCGACGTCATAGACCATAATATTCTAATCAGGCGTATGTAGAATGCTTTTGGTATCACGGGATCGGCTCTGTCATTGATCAGCCTTATCTCTCTGGTCTTCCGTGAGGATCCGGGTTAGAATATGTCCTCAGTACCCTTTGCTTGTCGTAAGAGGCGACTAAATGGGACGGTCATTCGGATGAGACCGTAAAAAACCGAGGTCCGGTACCGCAGCAGGTGTTACACGATAAATATCCATCCCTGCTCAAAGGCCGTAAGCGCCGAGCATAGGCCTAAATTTTGCAGTCCTTCACCAGCCATGGTGACGTCTCCATATGAGTGAAATATTCTCGAGAGGGAAATTACACAATCAATCAATCAACAAATTGCTGTTGGATCTACAGTATCCAAAGAATTTCTACTCAACTTTGGTGTTCCACTGGGTTCTGTATTATGACCTCGTCTATATTGCATGCTCTCTAAACCAATCAGAGAAATTTGTCTGAAGCATAACATGTGTTAACATTGCTACGCGGATGACACTCAGGTATACTTCATTATAAATCCAAACGACAGCATTGCAGACATACTCTTTCTGATATTGACAACTGTATGCAAAACAACATACTCAAGCTAAATCAGGGAAAGACGGACCTTATTATCTTTATACGAAAACGTAAACCTAGTGACGTTTGAGGATATTAACGGGCTATCGGTGGATCTGTCGTCACTAGTAATTCATGTGTCAAAAATGTTTTTCGACAGCACACTTAGCATGGAGTGTCAAATAAGTGCATTGAGTAAATCGTATTATTTCCAACTTCATAATATTGGTAGAATTAGACCTCTTATAACGGAGGATGCATGCAGGACACTTTGTAGATCACTGGGGTTACATCCCGTCTTGATTATGGAAATACACTTCTTTATGATATATATAATTCAGCATCCTTGCAGAAGTTACAAAAAGTTCAAAACACTGCTGCCAGACTAGTGACACGTTCACGGATACATGAGCATATTACACCAATTTTCATATCGTTTCACTGGTTACCTGTGACATAAAGGACGAAATATAAAATCCTATTGTATACTTTCAAGACTTTACATGGATTAGCTCCAGCATACATCCAGGAACTGGTTCAAGTCTACCATCCACAGCGAACACTTCGTTCTGCGGATTGGTTATACCTTCTGAGCCAAGCGCTCGTACAAAACTGTATGGTGAAAGACGGTTTGATGTTTCTTCATCAAACCTGTGGAACTGCCTCCCGTTGGATCTTCGTGTTGGGGGTTCATTAGCTCTTTTTAAAAACAAACTTAAAACATATCTTTTTAAACTTACATTTAATCTGTAATTGGGTATTTATGTTCATACAGTTATTTTAAAAAAAAAACAACCTAAAAATAAAATTTTAAAAAACCCCACTTTTAGTATTATTTTATGCCTTTTTTTATGCATTTATTTTACTTTGTTTTTATTGTTTTACATGTACAGCGCTTTAGGGTAATTGTTTTAATTAGACAAAGCGCTATATAATGTAAAACTTATACGGTACCAAATTTGATGCATCAGATGCGCATTTCGACAAATAATGTCTCTTCAGTGATGCTCAAGCCGAAATTTTGGAAATTCGAAAAAACAATAAACTTGTAAGAGCTATTACAAAACCACATTCAAGTTCCAGTTATGGCCAATGAACAGGGAGGGATCTTTATCGTGCCACATCTGCTGTGACACGGTACCTCGGTTTTTGCGGTCTCACCCGAAGCACCGCCCATTTAGTCGCCTCTTCCGACAAGCAAGGGATATCGAGGACCTACTCTATCTAACCCGGATCCCCACGGGAAATATGAATATTTGCACATTCAAGATTTTGAAATTATCAACAGTAACTCTCCAATGAAGCACAGGTGTGATCCGAATTAAAACAAAAACTATTGGTTAGTTCGAACGAACTAACCAGTGTTGCAATAACTGTCACGGGTGAAAACCCCCAGTTATTACAACAGCAAAGTGTCTTAATAGTTTAATCAAAATAACTTGATTGGTCTACTATTTATACTGAATGTGTACTGTTTCGTATCGTGTGACTGATAGTACAGATATGTATATTATAATAACGATCAACTGAGTTCATTCAGCAGAAAGTAATACCTTATTACATGTACTCCTGAAAAATGAAGACAACGAACAGTGAGCAATCTCTTAACTCCTATAAGCAATACAAAAGAGAGAGTTGAGCAAACACGGACCTCTGGATATACCAGAGGTGCGATCAGGTGCCTGGGAGGAGTATGCATCCCCTGACGAGTGGCGACCGGTCACACCCGCCGTGAGCCCTTTAACTTGATCAGGTAAACGAAGTCATCCGTAGTCAAAATCAGTGTGCCAAGAACGGCCTAACAATCGGTATGAAACGCGTCAGACAGCATTTGATCCAATGATAGGGTGTATTGGCAAACTAGAGCATGTCTCGAACTAAATGTTAATTGTTGGCGGGGACCGTTGCATTTTAGTATTTTTTCCACTATATCACACAAGACTAGGGTAGTAAACCTATCATTTACATACTAATTATGCAATAATTCTCCTGACAAATATAAACAGGATGATTCCAGGATCGCTCTGAACTAGTGCCGCACGGAATTTGACGGACAACATGAACAAGGTAATGTTGATGCAAAACATCAAATTGGTTGCTAGAATTTAAATATTCTAAACTATTTTCAAGGAAATACATGAAATTGCGATATGGCATCTTTTATTTAAAAAAGGAAATAAACCAAACGAATTTAGATATATACTCACTTTATGAAAGATCATGATGCTGTTATCTATGTAAGAACACTTGTGAAAGGTGAATGATCAATCTCATAACTCCTATAAGCGATACAAAATAGGTAATTGGGCAAACACGGACCCCTGGATATATCAGAGGTGGGATCAGGTGCCTAAGAGGAGTAAGCATCTCCTGTGTGGTTTTCATAAATTAAAAATTGAATTGATATGTTAAATGTTCAGAATTTTTATCTGCTTTTCATGGGTTTTCTTTCTAGTTTCTGATCTACTTGGGGTGCTGATATGGCAGTTTGCATTAAAGACGCTGAATTCAATGATAAGATGTTGAAGTGAAATGATTTGCAAATGAAGCGAACATGAAGACTATTGGATGTTGAGTTTCAATGGATTTCAGAAACCAGAAAGGCTTCAAAAATGTGCAACTCCGATTTAAACTTTGTGCACGTGGTTTTTGAACATCACAACTCCTCTCTCTCTCTCTCTCTCTCCAACTGTAGCATACTATTTTTCTTTTATGAAGCAATGTTTCAATATTAAAAGCATTGGTATCCAGCCATATTGACTTGTGAGACACTATCATTGAAGTACATATCTTAATACTACTGTTATATAAAAGATAAACAGAAATAAACTGATCGGCTACATCATATACATATAATAAATAGATAAACTAATAAACTACGTGGAATGTTCACTTTGTTTCCGACGATAAAACATTATATACTGTCTTTGCTAAAAATGGCTGGATAGATACACTTGTACATCATTCATTAAGAAAACAAATTTGTCTGCGTTATTAAGAGATATAAAAGTATCTCAAATCAGAATAAAATTCACTCCATTAAAAAAAATGCATTTCATCTTCTATACAGTTATTTTTACAGTAAGCGCATATTCTTTCACTCAACTGTAATTTTGGCTTGGTATATCGACCAGTTTCTATTGCTAAAGGTAAAGTACCACTTCTAAAGTTTGCTAGAACTCGCCTATGTGACCTATTCAGGACTGACTTAACATATGGGCTGGTACACAGTTATTTTTTGTATGTACGATTTGTTCGTAATTGATTTCCATTCACCTGATTTCTATCATCATGTAAAGCTTGTATCCAGTTTGCTCTCTCTCTCTCTGGAGTTTTCGAAAGGTTGAATATGGACCTCTCAATATATGTGCAATATTTAAGTTACGAGCGTTTCCTTCACACTGTTATCCCAGGAACCCTTCAGATCTATCGGTGCATTATGTATTTTTCATATTTCGCATGTGTACTCCTTGTGACAAAACCTTTTTATTGGGTACCATAATTAGTTTGCTCTCATACGGGAACATATTAAAATGTTTCACAAACACATCTTGTTGATCTACTTTATTCATAATTTTATACATATTTGTAAGGAATTATTCTACCGAAACAATAAAAAAAATTCTCATTTCACATGCCGCCGATAATCACAATAGTCGATAGACCACTGATGAACTGCTGCAGGCCGAGTACAGGAAAGGACGAGAAGCAATCTATCTGCGTGTACCCACACCAAGAGAAAACTTTTTTGACCGAATTAATTGAAATAACGACTATGATATACTCTGACAGCCGTCAAATTAAGCGAGTCGCTAGTTAAGAGCAATCACGATGATCTTTGATTCATTCTATTTTATGTTGTACTTTAACACGGTGAAAACAATGGTTCACCATGCAAAGCATTTAGATATGTTGATAGATTGGCAAACAATCACAAGCAATATGCGCAGAATTAGCTATAGGTTTCGAATTCCTAAAGTTGCCATGGGCAGAGAACACCTTAGTTCCATATTTTAAAGTCCATTTATCTACAATTAAGCGCGGCGATTGGCCAAATAAATTGAAATCATTCACTTAGTATTGTAATCTACATATGAAAAGTCACGATTGTAAGATTTTTGGCGCAAACGAGGGTCTCTGGTGGATTGTTTTTGTTAATTTGATATTTGAATGGGCTTTATGAAATCCCAAATGGAAAATGTTTTGGAAAGTTGGTTAAATTGGTCGATAAATTAGCTAATCTTTTGTATGTTTCAAAGGCGCCTTGTTACACAATTAAAGCTGTAGTTTTACATTAAAGCTCATCCTTAACCATCTAGTATGAATTGGAATTGACTGTGGGGCATGGATAACATTTTGTATATTACATGTGATCAGTTATACATGTCTAAATCTACAAACCATGCCGTTATATACCACAAACATTGCTTTAATGGGAACCGGTTGCGATAGCTTAGTGCTCAGGACGCTCCATTTGCAACCTGGAGGCCCGGGTCTAACCTACAAGCGGCTGGTAGTTAGGGTATTTCTTTCATACACGACCTTACAAACAGAAACATCAAATCACGCTAGAAGCTGACACACTTCTTCAAAGAGCGTAGACTAAGTCTATGATAGTCTACCTGACGTACGCCAATTTTTAGCCAGATGTAAATCGCATTTTACGAGGGGGATTACGCCAGGTCGTTAAGCTTTGGTCTTCAAAAAAGTTACGACCAAACTTAAGTCCTTGACAACACCTTATGCACATGCGTGGTCCCAGAGAGAGAGAAGAGAGAGAGAGACGTGGTGTTTATTTATATAACTATTAGTTGTTGACGGTTCTCTGATATTATAGACCCTGGTTTAATCAAATTTTTGGATTATTAAAAAATCCCAGCGATTTAATTCCACACATGATGATATTAAACAAAAGGCCCACAGGCCTTATCGGTCACCTGAGTATTAATTAAAAGCATAACTAGTCCCAAGGGAAAGAAATCTATAATGATTTTTCTGTTCTGCATATCTAAGCTAAATTCTTCTATTCAACAGTAGTATAAAACAAGATGCATTCTTTTAGAATAAACCACAAAGGTCCCCCGAAAGACTTTACACAATATATCTTACATTAACACATATACATTCATGAGTATTTTGGATTTGCCCTAGAATAGAACCTTGAAGTTGCGAAATGTACAATATTGGTACATCCTTTCCTGCTTTTCCTAAATATGCATTTAGTTTTTATACAATATCAGTAAAATCAAAGAAGTATTTCAAATGATAAAGACACTTAATCACTATGGCTATTTTGGCCCACCCTGGTACCAAACTCCGGCCCTACCCCTAGGAAAATAAAATTTACAATTTCGATAAATGATTTCCTGCTCCTTCAAATTATCCATTTACTTTCTATTTAGTATCAATAGCAGTAAAGAAGGCGTTATCTAAATGTTTTACACAAAAAACACTATATGCCAAGTTTGTCCCGCCTCTATAGAACTTCTATTCAGGGGATCATGAAATTTACTATTTTGGTAGAAGCCTTCCTGTTCTATATGACTATGTCAGTTTTTGCCCCGTCCTTTAAGGCGTAAGAGTCCTGAAATTTACAATCCATGCCCCCCTTGTCCCAAAGATGCCTCATACCAATTTTGAAAAGAGTTGGAATGATAGTTATCAAGGAGTTAAAGATGTTCACACGATGTTGCACCGTTAGTCTCGCTTTTACATTTTGTCTCAAACTGAAACAATGTACAATTTCATAGCAGATACAACACATTCACACTGAACATTTTGTTTTACTCTACATTTGCTCTACTACCTAACTACAAGGACATAAATTGTTTTTAAAAAGTGAATTCCATTGGACTTTCAAATATTAAACAAAAAAATCAATTTCTTTAGAAAACTACTTCCTAGAGGGCCAATATTGTTTTCCCAAGTTACCCCTTTTTGGTAGTAATTCAACTTAATTTAAACATATTTTATTGAGAAACTCAATAGGATCGGGCAACTGGCATAACCTAAGTAGGCCCTCTCCCAAATACAAAGGTCAAGTACAAAGGTATGATTGTGTTCCGGATATATTTTAATACATACACATTCGATGTGTTTACATCAGTAAAACTAAGCAATGCTAGATATAGACTGAATGTCGGTGCATGCAATGACATGTCCACCCTCTGATGTAATTTTCATTTATCAAAGATGAACATTATATGGAGAGAGAGAGAGAGAGAGAGAGAGAGAGAGAGAACTACTCTATGTTGACGATTTAGGGGAATGTAAAGATATACACAAGAACGCATTTTTGTTACGTTTCTAAATATATTTGCTATACAAAATATACCATCTGAAGTTACACGCATATTACTTGACGTGTTTTGCTGTACTCAAGAAAATGATATCCCCTTCATGCAACATTTGTATCATTTAGTATGAGCTCTATTCAATATATTATTTTGTAAATACTCACAACAGGCAGACATATTTTATTCGTATGTACCGTAACATGTATATTACATACACATGGAAGCAGACCTGTTATATGGTCCTTGGTGTACATGGCATAACAAGTAATATCTATATGTTCTACACATGCACACGTACACTTACAAATCTCTCCACCTACATTCACACACATACATATATAATATACCAATACAGATCAATCCAGCCCATTGGAAGAAAAATTAAAAAAAAAAAAAATAATTAAAGGTGCAAACATTAACATGTACAAAAGCGCTTAGGAGATTTAATGTAGTTATGAACATAAGAAATAATTTTGCAATTGAAATTATATGAATACTCAGAGCTGCCATACAGGATATAGATCAGCTGAAAAGGGGCAACAATGTCGCCGAATTGCTGCAGAAGAATATCTCTTTGCTGAGTATAATTTGGACATTCAAGGAAATGATTGATTGATTGAATAATGTTTAATGTCCTTATCGAATATACTTCACTCATATGGAGACGTCACCGCTGCCGGTGAAGGGCTGCAAAATTTAGGCCTATGCTCGGCGCTTATGGTCTTTGAGCAGGGGGATCTTAATCGTGGCACACCTCCTGTGACACGGGACCTCGGTTTTTGAGGTCTCATCCGAAGGACCGCCCCATTAGTCGCCTTCTACGGCAAGCAAGGGGTACTGAGGACCTATTCTAACCCGGATCCCCACGGGACTTCAAGGAAATAATGCACATTTCCTTCGAATGTATAGACACAATGCAAACAGTATGGATCATCAGTAAAATAATCTTTCAATAAATGAGCATTCAAATTACTAGCTAGAGAATAATATTTTCTTGTCTATTGCCAAAACTAAAGTGCTTTTTTTTTTATTTTTGGAGTTCTCATTCTTTTAAGTTAAAACTTGAATATGGATAAAGTAGGATAATTCTTTATATCCGCTTTTAGCTCATTCTAGAGTTTGATTGTCGACGGAATAAAACTGTTGTAGTATATAGTAAGAAGATGTGACAGACAGTAAAGATTGCCATTTGACCTGAGATTATACACTTGTTCAGTTGGAAGAAAAGGTTAATTAAGTTAGACATATACTGTGGAGCTATACCATTTATCACTTTATAGAATAATACAAGCTTATGTTTATCCCTACAATTGATTGATTGATGTGATGTTTTCTGCCACACTCAACAATTTTTCAGTTATCTGGTGGCGCCAATTTTTTGGGAAAAGAGAAACCAGATACAATGTACCTGAGAAGAGACCACCGAAAGTAAACTGGGAAACTTTCTCACTTACCGGCGCGAGCGGGATTCGAACCCGCGCCGACAGGTGAGAAGCCGTGTGCTTTTGAGCGCGATTCTCTAACCACTCGGTCACAGAGGCCACTATACAAACCTGTAAAGATTAACAGCCCAATTCACTATAAAGATTACTTTTTAAAAAATTAACTCTAAGCCCTTGGATTTGTCCTAGTATTCTTTGGTATTCTTTTTTAAAAGATGTGTTCCTAAAAATTCAAAATAAAAGCAAACTCAGCATACCGTCACTTTGAACAACCAATGCAATCATTACTTAGTAGATATGCAAATGTTTAATTCATAACTAGACCGACGTGACCTACTTCAAACTGGTTAGTACAATATCACATGACCCCAAAAGATATCCTGTCATTTTTTGTTAAACGGTTTATTACTGAATAATCGAAAGGAGAATTAAATATCTTCGATAAATGACAATAACTTCATCGAAAATTTTCTTTGAACTGTCAACGATTTATGGCTTGGACTGCGGTTGTAAACAATAAAAATTTCCTGTCAGCTTTTCTTTCCCGAATCCTCTTCGAGATATATATACTAGCGGAAAAAAGAAACTGTGCATTATAAAATTTAGTATAATTTTTCTTTATTTATTGTTTATATTTATAAAATCTAAACAATCGATAAAGGTGATGTTTTTGAACAATATAGAATGGTACCCGATTCAGATGCACGGATTTTTTCATGGTTAGTGAACACATGTTGTTTATAAAAGTGTTCCTACGCACGAGTTTTACTGGCCAATACTGTTTGGAGTAAGAAGTGTAAAAGGTTTGTTTGGACACTATTCATTAAGGTAAGCACTTTAGTTTTGACAAAATTTACCCTTCTCTCATTGCCACGTCTCAGCGAAAACCAACGTAATTGTGCTGTTGGGATGCTTCAAGCTGGAATGGCACAAAATATCGTAGCAAGACACTTTGGAGTTCATCGGAACACCATCCAGTCATTATGGAGACGTTTCCAACAATCTGGTAACACTCGGGATCGACCACGTTCTGGGTGTCCTCGTATGACGTCGCGTCGACAGGACAACCACATTAGACTTGTGCACCTGAGAAATTGTTTCCAGACAGCAAGTTTGACTGCTCGTAGCATTCCTGGACTTCGACCAATCAGTCCAAGAACTGTGCATAATCGTCTGTGCGAGCACAACATCAGACCAAGACATCCAGCGGTGTACCCAATACTGCTTCAACGGCATCGTATCGCTAGACTAGCGTGGTGCAGACATCTACGATTCAGACTACAGGACTGGGCCAATATTCTGTTCACTAGTGAATCCAGATTTCATTTGGATAGCAGTGACGGCCGTTGTAGAGCTAGTGTATCGTCGCGTTGGGGAGCGATACCAGGACGCTTGTGTTGTGCAACGTCGACAATTCGGTGGAGGTAGCGTTATGGTGTGGGGTGGAATAACAGTACGTAGAAGGACCCCTCTACAAATTGTCAATGGAAATCTCACCGGCGTACGCTATCGAGACGAAATTATTCAGCGCCATGTGATACCCTTCATACAGAGACAGCAAAATCACATCACTCTGCAGCAAGACAACGCAAGGCCACATGTTGCACGTGTAGTCAGGGACTTTTTTGTTCAACAAAATGTCGATGTCTTGCCTTGGCCAGTTGTTAACCTCGATTTATCGCCGATCGAGCACGTCTGGGATGAAATGGAACGACGTCTATGCCGTTTACCAAATCAGCCAGTGACATTGGCTGATTTAGGCCAGGCTTTAACCAGCATCTGGAACAATATCCCTCAAGCATTTCTGAACACTTTAGTGGCATCAATGAGGCGCCGTTGTCAAGCATGCGTGAATGCAATTGGTGGTCACACGCGTTATTAACTTTGTTAATTCAAGTTCGAATACCAGTGTCGTTCGAGTATGCTGAAATTGACGTTATTCGACGTTAACAGTAATGGATTATGAAATGTTGTAACGAATACATTTTTTAACAGTATTACAAAAAATAAAATTTGTTCATTGTTATTTTCTATTATTTTTTCATATAATGCATAGTTTCTTTTTTAACTTTAGTATACATTTACTGTACATGTGCGAACAATAAACAGATACGCGTGTAGGTGGTAGTTATCGGGTGGATACCTTCAAAGTGTAAGTGATTTTCATTTTTGTATAGAATATTTGATAAAACAATGCTGATAAATTGAGGGATTTCTCTGGGATAGAAAACATATTTTTTCGGAAGAAATTATTACATTCCCCCGTGCACTCTATTTTTCGAGCTCATGGATAAAAGTAACAAATCAAGATATCGGTAATATTCGACCCCATTTTGAAAATTAACAGGGGCAAATCCTATATTATCAGATCTGAGTATAATGAAGTTGTCTGTCATTATTCAGTGGGAGATGAGTTCATTTTGTAATTGAATATCTATCAATACGCCGAAAATATAATGTCAGATAAAAATGCACTTTTTTTAACTTTTCAAAGATCATGCCCCCTTTTGTTAAAAAAAAGAGAGTCGTTTTAGTGTGTCCAGTATCATATTAGATGAAATTCTATTGTTTCATAATAGCAAAGTTATTAATGTTATAGTCGTATACATGTACGTTAAACAATACAAATACATGTATACAAACACTTGTTTCATGCAGAATAAGGAACCAAACCTTGTTAGATTACTGTCACTGAAGTTTAAAATACCATATGAAAAAATATGCTGCAATCCAAAAAAAACTTAAATTGTACAGCTTTGATCAGCTATGGACCAGGTGGAAGAATATTTTTGACTGACTGACTATTTTTCTTTTCTTCTTTTGATTTTGGGGGAGTTTTTAGTCACTGTCGTACGACGTTTGTCCGTCCTTTTGTTTGTCCTCTGATCAGAAATTGATATAATTGATCACAAATGTTCCTTGAGACAAAAGAATTGTGACCAAGGACTCTCGATGACATTTTGGAAAGGTCAAGGTCACTCAGAACATAAAAGTTCCTTATTTCAACAATTTATGATATAAAAGTTACCATCTCTTAAACTATCATCAGAAATTGATCACATATATTCATTGGGACAGGGGACGTTTGCACCAAAGGTCATTTGGAAAGATCAGGGTCACTTATAATTTATACCTTAAATCAAAGGAATTTTTTTTTTAAATTTCAGCACTTTTTGAATAGGTATTGATTATATATCACACAAATAAGTACAATGTAACAGACATTGCTTTCAGACAAAGGTTACGTTTAAAAAAATATCTCCATGAAAATTTGTGTTCTCACAAATGGTAACTTTCGCCATTATGCAAAAGACCTTGGCTTTGTTGTACTAGTGAATCGCAGGCTTCAATAAATCGAAGAAACGTTCTATCGATTATATAACCTACGATATTTTAATGCATCTCTCTTGTATCACAGAAAAACAGGCAAATCGGATTACAGTCTCGTAGGATTCGTTAATGAAATGTATGGAAAATGAGAGCACGAGGAAAAAATCATTATCAAACCCAATTAAATTGGCGAAGAAACAGCACGTCTCAACGTTTTATAAATATTCGATTTCACTTTCTGGCTGACACATGCCAGAGCAATTGCAAAACATATAATCCTAATTGCAACGTGATGTATAGTCTATGGTAAGTCTTAGTCGAGTACTCAGTGTCACGTGTATGCTCATGTGATCTCTCGCTAAAGAAAACCAGCAAAAATAAGGATAAATTTACTCAAACTCAACATCAATCGACAAACAATTGCAAGCCATGGTTCAATAACATGTTCAAAATTTCGGGACCATTGTTCTGTGGGATGAGGGGTCGAAACAAAATATCTTATCTTTAAAATTCTTATCTTTTATTCAGGAACATCTAGCAGACAAACTATAGTCATTATGAGCAAGGATTTCTCTACAAAAGCTATAAAAGTAAAATTAAACCAAATGTAATGATCATATAACTGTTGAAAGCTACTATGAAAATCGATATATACATATTAGGTATGATTTAAGGATGTCCGTTCCTAAAGATGGAAGTTTTAAGAAAATGTTCAATGCAAAGTATATTTTTACTTTTTATATATATAAGACAAACTACAAAATCAGATAGAAACAAAGGGGTCTACGTACTTTTTAATAAGTTAGATGGCATGAAATTTTAAAATCAAGTAGAATATGATTTAACATACTGATATTTTTTAGTCCCCTACCGACGAAATCGAAGGGGACTTTAGGTTTGCGCTCCGTCCGTCTGTCCGTCAGTCAGTTTTCCGCACTTTTTTCTCTGTTCTTGCAGATATTTATTTGATATTTGGTACATTGCTTTGCCATAACAAGTTACAAATCAAGTTCGAATTTCGTCTCGGTCCGTTGATTTTTCACTTAGTTATGGCCCTTGGACTTAGAAAAATAGAAAATAGCATGAATTGTTAGTTTACGTCCAAGTTTTTTATCTCTATATATTTACATTTGCAACTGTTTTCTCCTACATAACACTATTACGAGCAATACGTATTTATTTCTGGATAAATCTACTACGGGGTCAAGGTTGTGCGTATGAACATTTGTTAAAAGTAGGTAACAGGTACTACTTTAAGGGCCGTAAATTACATGGAGGCGGAGGAGGCAGCTGCCTCCTCCAACTTTTGAGCCAAAAAAAATTAAAATTTAAAGTTCATTAGAATTTATGTTGTTTCCAATAACTAAGAACATGATACCTCCCTTAAAAAGCATTCCAAATCTTTCTTTTAGAATGAGTTAGTCAAGTAACATCTTAGAAGGCCCTAGAATCAAGGATTCTGCACGAAACGTGTTCAGTGTGCACAAAATGTGCTCAGCGTCTGGGGGCCTGGGCGGCCCCCAGACCCCCACCTAATTTCCTGCCTCCTCCAAATTGAAGGTTAATTTACGGCCCTGACTTTTACTAAGGCAATACACATCTAGCAATCGCTCTCACTTACTACAGAAATCTTTCAATAGATGAAATCAACATCACAAAATGTATTTACGGTTTTATTTGTATTCCAAGCAGTGGACTTTCATCAATAATTGATAAAAGCATTTCTGTAAACAATGTCTTTAGTTACTAGCCTACTAGGCCTTTCGTCTGCTACAACTTCACCCTGGTCATCGGTGATGCGGAATTGTACCTACTGCTAGACGATGACATTAGGCTTTAGCAAAAAGGTCATTCACAGGATGTATGGCCGATAAGTCGTCAAAGTGCATTAAGACCTACACACCACACACTGCTTCCGTGCCACAACAGCCATAGGTGCTTGATGTCGGTTTCCAAGTTTATGTCGGGACATCGAAGCGAGGCGTCGTTAAAAACCTATTACAAAAAATTATCGAGTCAAAAGAAGCGTTCAGTGAGCTCATGTTTATCAACAATTACATATCCAAATGCAAACCGTCCCTTACCTTCGTGCAGTTCCACATTCTCTGCGATGTTCAGTTCTTTCCGGAGATTCATCTGAGCTGCGTCGTCTGTCCTGTCTATAAATGATTTGCCTACACCTGACGACTGCCGCCCTGTTCTTCATGTTCCTCCATCTCAGTCTTCTGTTAACTCCGTAATATCCACAGAATATCTTTCAAAGTCGGTCTTCAACGTCTTCACTTTTCAAAAGTCAAAGCGCATCACAACTCTAAGTGTAACACTGCGCATCCCCGTTTAAATCATAATTCCCCCACCCCCTAAAATTAGACATATGGAAGAGTTTTCCATTATATACTCCCGAGTTAATGTATAAGTATATGTTGATATACTTGCTTTCTAGCGTCTTAATAATTAAAACAGTTCTTCATTTTATAGAACTTTGTTTTGTGTTGTCGTCATTTTGAACATCTATGACGCTTCGTTGTGGACGTCAACAATTTGAAATGTATGGAAACGTGTTGTTAACACAATTCAGTAATGTTACCGACCAAAAATGTAAATATAAGTAATAAGGTATCATTTAAAAATATTTATCGGGATATAAATACGGGTTGGTACATGATCAAATTTTCCATAAAGCCCTTCGGGCTTTATGGAATTTGATCACGTGACCAACCCATATTTATATCCCGATAAATATTTTTAAATGATACCTTATTTCTTAAATAAGAGTACTACACTCATTAAAACTTCTAGCATAGTAATACAACAATATAGCTAAATTATTCATGATGACATACATGTCACAGTGGTTAAAGACGTAAACCTAATTATAAATTTCTCTTTTTTCCCCTGGTCTAGTCTCTATTCGAATAGTAGTTGATTTCCTATCCTGGGGCGCGTTTTACAAAAGAACTTACGATTTAGACAAACTTTACAGACTGGAATTTCCCAGTTTATTGTAAGGTCATTCACTGCAAATGCAAAATATTTTTTCTAAAATATTGAAAATTAAACCTCACAAAAGTTTTACTTCATTCATTCAAAGTAATAACTGTGTAATACAATTTAAGACTTGCGACTTTGTCGTAAGTTGTTTTGTAAAACCGGCCCCTGGTTCCCCAATTTTTCCTTTTACCATAACCTACATAATGAACTTTGAATATTGTTGTGGTACAGAAATGTTTGCAACCGGTAGGGGACTATGTATTGCCATGCAATACCTTCAGAATGCTTGTTTTCATACTCTGTATCAGTTGTGATCTTTTTATACTTAAAGCTATAAAAAAAATTCAAAAGACTCAAACGTTGTTCGAAACTCATGAATTAACACTTTATAACTTAAAATTGAAAAAAGATATTGTGGGGGAAATTATGTTGAAATTATCGAAATGAAGAACTGTAAGTGCAAAAAAAAAATTCAATTTGTTTTTAATTGATCCAGCGTAGGACTGATTAGTGAAGGTCAGTCTTGACGCTCGATTAGAACAGACTTTTATATTGCCACATATTATACTCGATAATTTTAATATGTAGACGTTTTGTTTGTTATAAGCTTTTGTAGTTTAGTTGTAATTTTAGTTTCCTTACTTTTCTATGTAAATATTCTATCGTCCTGAAGAAGGGACAGGTCGTCCCGAAAATTTGACAATTCACTGTTGTCCGTGTCGTTGGTCATTTTTAGTGCTTTTTATATCCTTTTTTATTTCACCTCTTATTTACTTTTCATCCGACACTTTGTTGAGTGTTGTTGGATTTTAGTGCTTTATATATATATATATATATATATATCCGTCTACTGTAAAACATACTATGCTGTAGTAAACAATTCTCCATATGATGAAAAATTCCGTCATTAAAAACTTGACTTCTAGTGCTATGCTGTAAATGCTGAACAATTCATTCATCTATTATCAAAGCACTATATCTTCCTATATTCTATTGCTCCCAATCACGCCCGCAAATGACGGCCAATTGCAAATGCCATCCAATCAAAGAGAAATAACTCCAGTTGATAGTCTACCCAATTCCAATCACTTTAAGTTTTTTTCATGTGTAATTACAATGACACAAGTAAATGATCAGTCATTCGAAAATGGCACCAATCGGAAGGAAAATGCTTTTGTCTCCCTGTCGTGTTTCCAGCAAAACGCAAACAATGTGTCCGACACAGACCCATAATTTGATGAACGAGCTCGGGATCGCTGGAAACTGGGCTGGTCTGCAAACTGTCAAACAATATTAATCGTCAGACTATATACAAAACACGATTGTATAAAACAAAATTATAACGGAATTGGTAATTCATTCCAATAGTGATTAATTAGTCGAAATTGCAAGTATGAACAGTTGAAAAAACAAGTAGATGATTATCAAATGTAATTCATCCAAGAAAGTGATTTTCTCAGATAAGCAGAGGAAAAGTGTTTCCCGAGTTAAAAATCTGAACTTAAGAATAACACTCGATGTGAATAGCAAGGTTTATCCCAAAATGTCTTTTTTGTGCGATGGGCTTATGGATGAGCAAAGCGCAATAACTCATATGATTCATCAAGTACACCTTTTGCCGTCTTGATGAACATGCGAAATCAACTCTTCCTTTAGTTTTTCATCATGAACCCGGACGAGTGCTTTCAATCTATGCTCATCTTTACGATAATTCAACAATCTCGAGCTATAAGAGCCACGAGCGTCCAGAAAATCAAAAGACAAAGAGCACTTGTGCATGTAAATGCCAACTCGACCACGGCTAATTCTGTTGCTTCAACATCCAGGCCATTACATGGCATGTCCAGGAACATGTCCCGACTGCATCATCAAAGATACCTGTGACGAATTAACGTAGTCACTTTCAGTAGCAACAATATATAGGGTTAGTGGTAAGGTTAAAACAGCGCGACAACATGGCACCGTGGTGAACAGCAGTCCATAGGCCAATCCAGCTACAAATTCAGTGTTCCACCACATGTCTATGCCGATGTCATTTAGGTGGTACAAAAATTCAAACTATAAAGTTTACACATTTTGATTTCTTCTCCAGAACCACTGGGTTAATTTCAACCAAAATCGCCATAAAGTATCCTTGGATAAAAGGAATTTAAAACTTTTAAATGATGGTTTACACCCTTTTCACAGAGGAAATAATTAATAATGGTGAAACTATGATTAATGTCATGTTTTTAAAATAATTTTCTTAAAAACCAGTAAACCTGAACAGATCAAACTTAAGTGAAAGCTACCTTAACGAGTGCAGAATGAAAATTGTCCAAATCATGGCGTCCAAGAGGTGAGGCCACAACAGGGAATAAAAGTTTTTCATGGGCATATGTAGGAGTTGTTGTTGCAATCTTATTCTCAAGATTCAGTTTACTTTATTCACTCACACCATATTATGGTGCATGAGGTACAATATATACAATATTTACAAATAGAATATATTATATGCAAGGTACACGTGAAAAAAGCAGGGAGTTGTTTTATATACATAAAATGAGTTCAGGAGGACAGAATTGGTCATATATTT